>NC_142376.1:3157500-3300000 GCF_059441005.1 Hippichthys cyanospilos
AAGAAAACATACCTGAAGGCAATCAAGTACGAAAGTAATCGATTACTTCAGGGTTAGTAATGGATTAATTTGGGTATTAAAACACTGAAAGTAAGCCATTAGGTCCTAGAGTGTTAAAAATAATCAATTACTTTAGATACTAAAGTACAAAAAAAATATTCTTTTAGCACCTCAAGTACTTAAAATTATGGAAGGCTATAATTACTTAAGTACTAATGTAATCCATTACAGTAATTATTTTTTTCACATAGTACAAGTCATTTTTAGACCTTTTAGACCAAGCACTTAAAAAAAAAAACCTGGAATCGAACATCTCGATGCCTAAAAAAACAAAAAAACAACAACAAAAAAACATAAATACATGTATTTGGGCTTTAATGAACTGTTATGAGTTAATTCGCTCATAATACAAAAACACAATTTAACAATTTGTATTATGTTCCAGTTAATTAGCTCTTAATTGGAAAGGAAAAACATCCTTTTCCTACTTCCTACTAAGTTTCCACGCACACAAACGCGAACAAACAGTGGCAACAGCGCACTTTTTTTTTGGGGGGGGGGCACGCGCTTACCTGACGATGATGTACATGACGAGCACGTTGCCCACCAGCCCCACCACGCTCACGATGGAGTAAACCGCCGTGATGACGATGGCGATGATGACCGGGTTGGCGTCGCCGTAATCGTCGAGTCCGAGTCCCGGGGCGCGCTCGCCGTGGCACCCGCTGCCGTTGGAGCTCAGGTTGCGTTGACACAAGCCCCCGCTGCCGTTGGAAAAAAACGCCATCTGGCCGGGGTAATCCGCCTCCGAGAGGTTGCCTTCTGCGCTCTCCATGGTTCTCAAGAAAATAGACGGGGAAGCTGCGAGAGACTAAAGCGAGGAGGAGGTTGAGTTGAAAATGAGGCGGGTGCGGGACAAGGGGGGAAAAAAAAGTTGCCCCCCCCCCTCCATTTTGCTCCCTCCCTCCTTTTTCCTCCTCCCCTCCCATCCTACGATTCTCCCTCACCTTCGCAATTCCTGTGCATCTTAATTCTTTTGCACAATTTCTGCTTTTTTCTCACCTCCACCGAAGCGCAGCAACCAGGAGTGATGTTTTTTCCGCACCAAAAAAAAAAAACAGTGGAGGAATCACACTTGAACAAAAGCCGCTTTTAGATACAAAAAAGTGACAAAAGAAAGCCAAAGAAAAGTAAAACAGGTTGATGCTTGCTCCACTGAGATCTCGCTCGATGTCACGCCAAAAAAAAAGAACTGTCAGGATCTGTCAACCTGTGCTCATCAAAAGCACCAAAATCGCTTCAAGTGGATCGGATTCAGATTACATTTGGTTGCAAATTGGATCTCGGGTCCTGAAGAGGTTCTTCTTATCCACACATCATTCTCATAGATTTTTGTAGTTCGGAATATAAGCAAAAATAACCAAATGAGCTATAGATGTCTATAATAATCTATCAAAAATAATCCGGATCAGATCCAGATTGCATTGCGGCAAATGAGAGGATCTCTTTATCTGCTCATCATTCTCTTAATTCAACGATATTGTTTACATTGTTGTATCAAACCAAAATTGCATGAAGAAACTAAGACCATGATGAATCCGAATCAGATCCGAATTGCATTTGGTGGCAAATTGGATCTCCAATTCCAAAGAGGTTCTCTTTATCTGCATATAATTCTCATAATTTATTGATATTGTTTTTATAGAAGTGTATTTAAATTCAAAAACTGCATAACAGAGATGAATCCGAATCAGATCCAGATTGCATTTGGCGGCAAACTGGATCCCCAATTCCAAAGGGATTCTCTTTATTTGCACATCATTGTCAGAATTCAACAATATTGTTTACTGTGTTGTATCAAACCAAAATCGCATAAAGAAACTGTAAGACCAAGATGAATCCGGATCAAATCCAAAATTGCATTTGGCAGCAAATTAAATCCCCAATTTCAAAGAGGTTCTTTTTATCCGCACACCATTCTCATAATTCAATGATATTGTTTACACAGTTGTATCAAGCCAAAGTTTAATCAAGTGTCTTTAAATTCAGAAACTTTAAAACAAAAATGAATCCAAATCACACTGATTGCATTTGACTGCAATTTGGATCTCCGATTCTAAAGAGGTTTCTTCATTTACACATCACCCTCATAATCTAACACTCTTGAATAAAAATTTAAATATCTTAACATGTCTCTGTATTTAGAAACTGTAACAAAAAAACTAAATTCTGATCAGATCCAGATTACATTTGGCTGCAAACTGGATCTCCAAGTCTGAATAGGTTCTCTTTACATACACTACACGTTATTCTCATAACGCAGCAATATTGTTTACACTGTTTTGAACCAAAATTGCTGAAAGTATCTTTAAAATCACAAACTATTCAAGCAAAGATGAATCCAGATCAGTTCCAGATTTTATTTGGATTACTGCCCATAGGCAGCAGGGATAGGCACCACCAGGCATGCGACCCTAAAAAGGATAAGTAGCGACAGAAAATATATATTTTATATTACATATTGATGTTATATAAAAAGAACAAAAAACTAATTACCTGTGTTTACACCAGTTTGATCTGGATCCGATCCATAATTTGCATTTGCCCGCATTTTTAAACACAACGAAGAAAAGTCCCATTTAGCACGGTCAAACACATTGATTCATTTGTTGTTCTTAAGTTGGTGCGATGTATGGCCACTTGTCGGTATCTTGTAGGTTAATTGCTTTCGATGCCATGACCCACAAGCAGCAAGTGAGGGAATGCAGCCCATAGCGTAATCCAATCAAGATCGATTTTAATCATGATAATGTTTCTCCTTGTCTCATTCCGGGCCTCGAGCGTCCCGAAAGGATAAAAAGATGGTTTATTAAAAGTGCCAGAGGCATGTCCGCGCTCAAACCGACGAGCGGCGCCCGTCGTCGCCGACATCGGCGCCCGTCCGCGCTTCGTCTAATCAAGCAAATCCGACAAGCAAAACAGCGAAATCCATCGATTTTTTTTTTCTTTTTTTCAGGTCAGAATCAATGCAGCGGCATGGATTTGAATGGTCCACGCTGTGTGTCCCTCTCAGGAGGCTTTTCTCTCAGACAACATCGCTCGAATTAGTAACCAGCGACGCAACTGTACTTGACGGAAGGAATTCTAAGGAGGTAGATTGCAAATGAAACAAAACATTGGTTACACTTGCACGCGCCACCCGCTGAAGTCAATTAACAAGGCTCAAAATATTGAAGGAAAAAGCAGCGCATCGGAAAATAATTCTCAGAGGGTGTTCATGGGGAAACGGAAATATTAGGGAGATTTACTGCGATACTTAAACAGCAAAATACTTAAAAAAATGACAAAAAACTAAGCAGTAAAAATAAGAATGTGTTGTCAAATGTGAAATTATATATTTTTATATATTTATTATATTTTTACTTGTGGCAATATTTGTACTTTTCTAGCCCATTAAGATGAAAAAAATTAAATAAAATTACATTTTATTTTGTTATATTTGAAGAATTGTTATTATTTTATTATTTCGTATTTTTAATTATTATTTAATTTTATTAATTTAATTCTTATATCAATACTTGTGGGGATTTTATATAAGGATTCAAACTTTTGTTGTTATTTTGCAAAATACTTAAAAAAAATGACAAAAAACTAAGCAGTAAAAATAAGAATGTGTTGTCAAATGTGAAATTATATATTTTTAGATATTTATCATATTTTTACTTGTGGCAATATTTGTACTTTTCTAGCTCATTAAGATGAAAAAAAATAAAATTACATTTTATTTTGTTATATTTGAAGAATTGTATTATTTTTTATTTCGTATTTTTAATTATTATTTAATTTAATTAATTTAATTCTTATATCAATACTTGTGGGGATTTTATATAAGGATTCAAACTTTTGTTGTTATTTTGCAAAATACTTAAAAAAAATGACAAAAAACTAAGCGATAAAAATAAGAATGTGTTGTCAAATGTGAAATTATATATTTTAATATATTTATCATATTTTTACTTGTGGCAATATTTGTACTTTTCTAGCTCATTAAGATGAAAAAAATTAAATAAAATTACATTTTATTTTGTTATATTTGAAGAATTGTATTATTTTTTTATTTCGTATTTTTAATTATTATTTAATTTAATTTAATTCTTATATCAATACTTGTGGGGATTTTATATAAGGATTCAAACATTTGTTGTTATTTTAAAAATGCTTAAAAAAATCTTGTATACATATATATATATATATATATATATATATATATATATATATATATATATATATATATATATATATATATATATATACAATTTATATAACCCTAACCCTACAGTATAATGTAAGAATACATTGTGTATATTATTTACAAAATATAACTAACGAACATCAGACGATAGTCCGAACATACTGAACAGAAACTATACAAATATACCCTCTGATGAGATATTTAATATTTTCAGTCCTATTCAAGAAAATTAAAAAACAAAGATTTAAAAAAGAATTGCAAAAATACTGATGAAAAATGGAAAATATCTTCGATGTCTTTACAAAATATATCCAACACCGTCATACTGTAGCCCAAACAAACTGAACAGAAAAACATAAAAAATATACACTACGATGAAAATATACAAAGCATTCAATAGTCATAATAAACAAAACAAACAAACAAAAGAAAGAAAAGAGTTGAAAACATACTGATGCACAATGGAAATGTTTTCATGTTTACCTACATGTCATTTGGCAGTTTTTGAAACCTGATGTGACTGAAACTTCTCCAGAGTATCTTGAAAATGGAGCAGAAGCACTTAGTTGGCAATTTTCTTCACATTTGTACCGGATGTCACGCTCAGTCTATTTGCCGCCGCTCTTTGCCTGATGAACAAGAACGGATGACCTTTTCATGGCTATAGATTTTGACGTTCCTTTTTTTAAAAAAAAAACGACCTTGTCTTGTGGGATTTGGGCGAATAAATAGCTTTTGGAAGCCGGCCGCTTGATTTATTAAAGCCCGCCGGCGCGAGAGTTTCCACTTAGCGGGACGGATGAGCTCCCGTACTGTCATGGCCGGTGATTCGGGCCAGATTTAGGGCTTTTAATCAAAGAGAAGGCACTATTACGACAGGGCGTCGCCACCGGCCGTACCGTACGCTAATTTATGACCAATTCCAGTCATTATGAAGAGCTTTTGGTTTGGAATCGAACGGAGAAAACACAGCAATGCGATTCAGATCAAGTCGGGTCGCTTGGTCTTGTTGCCGTGGCGACGGCGACTCCAACGCTAGCGACGCGGGCTCGGCGGGTAATCGGCCCAACGTGCGTGTCGTGTAGCGCCGTGGTTAACCTTTCACTTGTCGCCCCTTGCTGTTTGCAGGCCCGTTATAATTAAACTCGCAATCAGGAGTAAATGAATTTCAGTTTGTCTAATTAAGTGCGAGAATGCTAGCCATGCCTAATCAGCTGATTGGCGTTTTCACTTTGTCACACTTGGTTAGTCGGTGTGTGTGTGTGTGTGTGCGTGTGTGTGTGAAAGAGAGAGAGTGTATATATATATATATATATATATATATATATATATATATATATATATATATATATACAGTGGGCCCCCGGTTTACGAACTCCCTGTTTTACTCATTTACTCACACACGCGCACACTAAATAATATATATATATATATATATATATATATATATATATATATATATATATATATATATATATATATATATATATATATATATATTATATGGCTAGTCACGAGCTAAATCATACAAAAAAAAATGTGCCTGTAGCCACGACTCTTAACTCCAATATTTTGATTGATATATTTATTTTGAGATCTCAGGCGGCTCTTGAACGAACCCCATCGCCCGCATTTGTAGCAGCATGGTCTCGCAGCAATTCCAGCAGACTGTACGTTTACATTCCCCGCACATACTCCATCACATCCCAACTCACTCACGTCAGAAAAGAACACTTATTCATTTCATCCCGCTTTATCACCCTCGCACAGGTTTATTCACATGTATGCATATATATATATATATATATATATATATATATATATATATATTTTTTTTTTTTTTTTTTCTACTACATTTAAAATTTTTATATACTTATATATAGGTACATATATACCTATAAATAAGTATATATACATTCTAATTGTAGTAAAAAAATAATACTATCAGCAACAATATATTCCTGTGACAGCAACACGGCATGTTATGCGTGAGGAAAAAAGACAGACTAGCAGTTTGTGACGGATGACACAAAGCCTCGGAAAAAATTCCGAGCCACATGTTCCGCGCTGATAGCACTCGCACGCACACGCAAACCCACGCACACACACACACGCAGGCATGCATCACTTGCAATTCCGCTGATTGCCTTGCAGCATTTTGTCAAAGTCGTTCGCGAGTACACAAAAGAAGATGTTTATATTGGTTCAGTTTGATGAATGAACTCCTCGGCCGGGAAGTGCGAGTGTGTGTGTGTGTGGATTTTTGTGTGTGTATTTTTGTGTAGTGGTGTCAAGTTCGGGCTTCAAATGAGTGTTTTAAGAGTGTTTCAAATAAGAATTTTGCTTTCAAATGATGGCAACAGTTGGGGTTTTAAACGGGACAAATGTTACTGTTTCAAATGAGATTTTCAAGCGTCACTTTCAAATAAGGAGGAGGGTTTAAAACACACCCGCCCTCGCCCCTTTTTCTTGGGTAATCACGCAGGCAGCCCGCAACAATAGATAGCTGTAGTGCGCAAGGGGGCACGGTCAAGGCAGGACAAAGAGTGCGTGACGACACGGTTTGATGTTCATGACGGACACAAACAACAGCGTGTGCGTGTTGGGTCGGATAAAGTGACAACGTCAGCGGTGATTGATAACGCCTCCGCTCAAGGACGAGCAGACAAAACCGTTTGACAATCGCCGGCGGACGTGAGTTAACCGGCAGGTGGCTCGACTGCACTGACCTGGAAAAGGGGCGGAGCCATACATTTCCCCAGAAATTAGATAGATAGATAGATAGATAGATAGATAGATAGATAGATAGATAGATATTAATTCCTAAGGACTACACATGCTCCCCTAAATATATATACTATAAATACAGTAATTACAGTGATACCTCTACAGATGGTAAAACCATCACACAGGAGGCACATCGCATGACAGCAAAATAAACTTTAGTATAGATAGATAGATAGATAGATAGATAGATAGATAGATGGATAGATAGATAGATAGATAGATAGATAGATAGATAGATAGATAGATAGATAGATAGATAGATAGATAGATAGATAGATAGATAGATAGATGGATAGATAGATAGATAGATAGATAGATAGATAGATAGATAGATAGATAGATAGATAGATAGATAGATAGATAGATAGATAGATAGATAGATAGATAGATAGATAGATAGATAGATAGATAGATAGATAGATAGATAGATGTTAATTCCTAAAGACTACACATACTAACGTTTAATTCTATTATAAATGCTTGTACAAATTCTAGTCATGATTAAATTCATCTTTGGTAAGTCTGACTTGGAAAAGAATCCTGTCAGAAAATTGGTAAAATTCCTGTTCATTCCTGCTGATATTGTATTGGATCGATATCGGTATCAAACAGCACTCTAGCCTGAAACAGTCGGTATTGTATCAAAAGATGAGAAAAATTCTCTGTAATGTTTTTTACTAGTGTGACGGGAACAGAACGTTTTCAAATTAAGAGCAAATCAATCGAAACACGAAGCAACTTATCACCAAATTGTGATTAACATTACGCTACGCAATTTCGCTGAGCCAGAAATAAAACAAATGATATGACACAATCTACCTTCCGGACTTGCTCAAAAAAATACGACTAGAGAGACCACTACAAATGCAGTTCTAAAGTTTCAATCCTTTTTGAGTGGGTGCGCGAGTGTCCCCAGGGAAAAATATAATTGAGAAGCCCTGCCCTAGTCCGAGGGTAAATAAACTTATGAGCACGACGGTATCTTCTTCTTTAGTTTCCATAAACACAACCCAACCCTTGACATTAATCAGGACTATGCAAGTAAAATATCACATATGAGGATGACTGATGATAATGATGACGCTTTATGCAAGAGCACGAGAGCTTTTTTAGAGTAATTACACTGTCATGTCCTCCCGTGCAAAGTCTGCTTTTCATTATTCCCCTCCAGGAAGACGCGCAATTATTGTCGTCTTTAATCTCCAATATCTTTTTATAGCCTTTGAAATGGAAAATCTGTCGAGCGTCAAATTTACCCGTTTCGGATGTTTGTTTTTTTTTTTAACGTCCTGTTCCCGCACACGCACAAAGACGTCTCCTTCGCCTGCATCCTGTTGAGTTGGTGTAATGGCTTTTCTTGACGGAGCTTTGTGCAGGAAGGACACTCATAATTAATATCGGCGCATTCCGCTCCTGTCGTTTCATTTACGACATAATGAGATGCATCAGGTTCCAAAGTAAATACATTGACAAAGGATCTCGGTCAGGCGGCAAATGTAAAGTCGATTGGCCGTAACATAAGGTGGAATAATGTGAACGGAAATTAAAACAGGATCAGATTTTTCTTAGGAAATATTTACTTTTTAAAGAACAAATGTCTTTACAATCACATGTTCTATGCACCCCTTCTAATTGAAACACGATATTCTGATTAATTTCGCAATTGTGGAATATCACTTAAAGGGACAGTGCGTAAGACTTAGAGCGTTTTTCCATTCAAAAGGAATAAAAACGTAAAAAATGAATGTGGTCTTAATGACCACCAGTATGTTTTAAATATAATCATAGGTCTAGTTATCATTAAATGATATTACATGGGGCGTGGCACTTCTCTGGAGGCGGCCATGTTTGTTATAGCGACGGACAATGATAAATGCAGCACCTGCAGCACCTCCTGCTGTCCATAATGAAGAACGCCTCAAATCTTACACTATATATATATATATATATATATATATATATATATATATATATATATATATATATATATATATATATATATATATAATATATGTGTGTATATGTATATTTATAGAAAAAAAAAATATATATATATATATATATAAAAATATATATATATATATATATATATATATATATATATATATATATATATGTGTGTGTGTGTGTATATGTATATTTATAGAAAAAAAAAAAAAAAAAAAAATATATATATATATATATATATATATATATATATATATATATATATATATATATATATATAATATATGTGTGTATATGTATATTTATAGAAAAAAAAAAATATATATATATATATATATAAAAATATATATATATATATATATATATATATATATATATATATATATATATGTGTGTGTGTGTGTATATGTATATTTATAGAATAAAAAAAAAAAAAAAAAAATATATATATATATATATATATATATATATATATATATATATATATATATATATATATATATATATATATATATATAGATATATATATATATATATATATATATATATATATATATATATATATATATTTTTTTTTTATAGCATTCCCCAGGCTTAGAATATTCGGCCCCCCGAACCCAGGTTGCCCTAGCAGCATGAAATTTGGTCGACATAGCAATCATGAGAAGATGGGGAAAAAAAGCCCTCCAAAGTTGGAGCTCAAAATCCACGAGATGTCTGCCAGCGGTTTCAAGCGGCAACTTCAGACAGAAAATCAAAGCCAATCGTGGGATGACAAAAGCGCAGCTATGACCGCGTTTAATATATTCATGAGCCAAAGCAGAAATGCTCCCATTTGTATTGCGTAATTGGCTCAATCAAATTAAAAGTCAAGGTCAAGGCTCGCATTATCAGCTTTTGCAGATGAATGGGGAAGGAAGGGACAAATTGCCAAGAAGAAAGCTTAAATGAAAGAAAAACGAGCAAGAATGAAGAGGAACGGCTGAATAAAACAGCGGTTCTATCAAAATCACGCGGAACCAGACCGTGAATATGATGAATATGAATTACACTGCAATATAACGGTACTTGTCATACGGTGAAAATTGTGAAGCCGAGAGAAAATGTGTGTTTTCAAAGTTATGATACTTTTTGAGACCATGTGTGTGATTTTGTGTAATTGGCATGAAATCAGAGTTGTAAAAACAAGAATTTGTGTTTCGGATTACCACTGCAGTTGAAAAATGCTCTGCAATATTTTTAGAGGGGTATTGCAAGATAATAGTTTGAAAGCCATTCCTGTTCCTTTTTTTGACACGCTTCTTGCTTCACATAGATCATCGGATTTACATCATTTCATTTTAAACTTATCGAAAATAATCACAGCATGGGGGCTACTACTTCTCTCATTCCAAATTTTCACTTTTCCTAAATTTTTGTATTTTTTACGAAAAATGACCTATTTATTCCCAATGAGATGGAGTTTCCATCAGAGGTTATTATTCATGCTAATGGCACATAACCCATTCGAAATATAAATCATTCAGTTTATTCAATTATTTTCACAGACTAATTAGTTTGAATGATGAAAGCCATTTCTAGTTTTCATTTCACACACTTTTTTCACACACCATCCCAAAATTTCACGCCACGGGGGCTTGTATTTTCCACATCCCAAATATTGCCGGTTTTCCCTCAAATTTGCATTCCAAAATGACCCATTTTTTTCCAATGAGGGCGCGTTTTCATCTAAAATGTCAGGTACAGTCAGGAGGCCCCATTAACCCGGAAACCCGATTGACTGGCGAGCGTCGTGTCGGCAGACGATGAATTTCAAGCTCGACGGCCACGCTGAATTATTTAGCGGCGGCGTCTCGGTAGACGCGACTCCCCGAACGGAAAACCATGAATATTACAAACAATGGTTTTGACAAGCGGCCGCATGGAAGTCAACGATGCCCCTGGGGGGGGGGGGGGGGGGGGGGCGTGATTTGCCTCATCAAGCTTCCACTAGACCGCAAAGCAAAATCCTTCCGGTGTCCTTGTCAAACTCTGAAGACTCGTATAGTAAATTTCCTTGCAAAACGGTGAGGTCAATTCCTCCCAAAACCTTGACTAAACTTCCAGCAGTGACAACGACTTCCCTTATTTTCTCCGCTTCACAATTTCCGTAAATTTCAGAGGATAAACCACAACTTTTTTTTCCCACGGTTTAAGCCCTGTGGTTTAAAGTGCAATGGGATGTAGCTGCAGTTTTTTTTATAGCCACCAGGGGGCACTACACTGGATTCAAATGAAAAAATGATGTATGGGTGAGGGTTTTATTATATATATATATATATATATATATATATATATATATATATATATATATATATATATATATATATATATATATATATATATATATATATATATATATATATATAGGGTTAATAATATATATATTATACATCTCTCTCTCTCTCTCTCTCTCTCTCTCTCTCTCTCTCTCTCTCTCTCTCTCTCTGGTCCATTTGAATTCAATTTTGAATTCAAATGACAGTCAATCTTTGCTGAATGGCTCCAGTTGACTTGTCATTTCAGCTCTGATTCACAATGACTTTTTTTTTTTCACCAATTGTGCGGTCGGTACAATTCATTGTAATCAAAGACACAGACATGTCCCATCAAGGTTTTGGAACAAAAAGATGACTCACATTTATTCAATGTCTATGATTGATTTGCCACACAATTGCTTGTTTTCACCCACACATATATATATATATATATATATATATATATATATATATATATATATATATATATATATATATATATATATATATATATATATATATATATATATATATATATATATATAATATATATATACGTATATATAAATGACTTCTTGGGGGACTTCAAATGCAGGCTGCGTGCACAAAACCCAAGACTTTTGTTCCTTCTGACAATTAATTGCGTGTTTTCCCGATGTTCTGTCTCTCACTTGCGAGTTCTTGACAAGTTGACATTTAGCAGCCGGGAAAGTTTTGCTTTAACGAGACAACATTTCTTCTTTTGTGTTTTCCGGACTTGTCATACGTCAATAGTCTGTAAAATGTCAAAATTACAGCAGCATTCAAGCGGAGCGCGAGATAAGCGCGGCAGTTTGCGTCGGCTATCTCCACTCCTGATTGCTCATCAAAGCGGCTTAAAACTCCTCGAATTTAACGAGGTGGTTTTGCCAGAATGCTCACCTTCCTCAGGCAGGTGTGTGTAATCTCGTACAGTCAATCAATTCCCGTCGAGCTGCGCGGTTGGGACTCGCTGAGCAGGGAGGCAAGTTTGTAAACAATGGCAGATCTTCAGGAGATTACCTTTGTTGCCATAGCAGCAGTTTTATCACAAAAAGCCAGCCACAATTTCGTATCCATGCTTCCACAGCCATACCACCCATATATATATATATATATATATATATATATATATATATATATATATATATATATATATATATATATATATATATATGCAGTATTTACAGTGGTACCTCTGCAGATGGTAAAACCATCACACAGGAAGCACATTGCATGACAGCAAACAGTAAACATAGATAGATGGATAGATAGATAGATAGATAGATAGATAGATAGATAGATAGATAGATAGATAGATAGATAGATAGATAGATAGATAGATAGATAGATAGATAGATATGTATAGTGGTTACATACATACGGTTAGTCAACAAACTACCAATAAAAAACGGTAAAAAGTTTTATTGAAACAATGGCAGCAGGCCAATAAAAGATGAGTTGGGTCACCTTAATATCTTCCTTACAGAAAATCAAAGGAATAAAAATATGAATGATAAAATTAGCGAATTTATTGCTGCAATTATTTCAAATTAGTCGTAATAACAGAAATATGTGAAGTCGATCTTGATTTTGTTTCGTTCATTGTGTGTTTTTTTTGTTTGTATTTTATGTTTTGTTTGACTTATTTTTTCATTTTTTTTTGGTGTTTTTCTTTTTACCAAATTTGAGCCTTGTTTGTTTTTCGTTTCTTCCTTTTTTTATGTTTGTTTTTCATTTATTATACTGTATCTTCTCAATTGTTTGGCATTTTTTATTGTTTTTTTATTGATTTTTATCATTGTCTTCAGTGTATTGTTTTTTTGTTTTAGTTTACTGTTGTCGTGTTCATTATATTATATGTTTATTATTTGATGTGTGTCTTCATGTTTTTTTTTCAATTACTATACCACACCTTTCCA
Organism: Hippichthys cyanospilos; assembly: GCF_059441005.1. Classification (NCBI taxonomy): domain Eukaryota; kingdom Metazoa; phylum Chordata; class Actinopteri; order Syngnathiformes; family Syngnathidae; genus Hippichthys; species Hippichthys cyanospilos. The sequence goes on from NC_142376.1 coordinate 3,170,724, forward strand.
TTTATGTTTGTCATGAATTGTTGATCATATAATTATTTTTCATCTCTTTCCCATTTTTCTTTTCCTTTTTGAATTGTGTATTTGTATTAAGACTGTACACTTATTCCACCTTTAACGGACAAACCTGAACATTTTTTCGCATTCGTCTCAGTTTCAACACGTCACATCGAACCCTTCTTGGAACGTACACGGAAAACATTGCACCAAAAATTTTAGCTTCCATTGTGTTTTTTTTTTCCTCTTTCTGCTGTTGAGCCATCATGCGCTAAATGCATTTGTTTACTTGTAAGTTAATGATCCTACTGGCCGCCCACTCAGGTTGCCGTACGCACAGTTGACTCATTCGCTCGCGTTACACCAACTCGGCAAAGGTTTGCCTTTGGAGCCTGACTCTTTTGTCATCGGGGTAACCTCAGCCTCTAAATATCACCCGCGCTCTTTGTTCGAGAGCCAATAATCCCCCGAAGAAGCTGCGGGATGTGACATCGGGGATGTTTTATCATCCCATGTTCTTGTTCATCCCCCCTTCGAAAGCATTTCTTTTCTACAAATATACCCAGTGGGCCACTTACATCATTACGACCTCTCGCCGCATTTCATTATAGCCTTCTTCCACATGCAGAAAAAAAAAAGGAAAAGGTGAACGTGTGCTCACTTTTCATTTCTGATTTGTACGTGCTTTGTAGACAAATAACAATGCAGGTAATACAGTGTGTAAACGCGTGTTAACGCATGGAGAAAAATCGTGGTATTCAACTTAGTAACAATTAGTGTCAAGTATATCTGGATTTTTGGTATGCGAGTCGGCCTGGTCCCAAATCCCAGAAAATGGCATCGGTCAACTGTAAATATGTTGTTGAAAAGTATGTATCTACAAAAATACAGACTGATAAAGTAAAAAAAAAAACAAAAAAACTTCCTTTTCATCCTCTTGATATTTCAATGTAAGATTTGTCCTTAAATTGCATGAAATGAATGAAAATTTTATCATGTTTTCCATTTGTTCAGAAAATACATAAACAACACATAAAATGAACAACAAAAAAATAAAAGAACAAATAAAAAAATATAACAAATAAATTAATACGATGAAACACAAATATCCAGTGGAAGGAAAAGGCCGTAGTCAAAAAAATGTGGTTGTACAACTACTTTTCAAGGAGTAAAGTGAAGTGCAAAAAAAAAAAAATGAAAGGGTAAAATAGCGCTGCAGTGTCTCCTTTTAGACACTGGGTGGCACGGGAATAATAAAGCGTTGTGTGCTTAGTGCAGAGCCGTAATTAAATTAAAAAATAAATACAACACTGTATGTTTATAATCATACATGACCAAAGTCGACTGACTCCCATTATGAATTTTTCCAACGTGATTGAAAGATTTTACCTGCGCTAAGCAGTAGCACAACAAACTCACATGAGTGCTGAGAGACACAAAAGGGAGCACATTTTAACATTAACAACCCACGCCAATCACGAACATAAACTGAGTTTTGACTCATAGATGGCCCTAGTCTACATATTTTTATATCGGCCGCATTTTTACTTACAAAAATTACCGTAACGGACAAGCGAGGGAAAGATGTCAGTTGGTTGTTAGCATTCAGAGCCTATTGCAGCTAACTGCAGCTTAGGTTAGCTTAGGTTGTTACCACATGATTTTCAATAAAAGAATCGAGCAGACTGAACCAACGTCCGAAGCGAGTCTTCGTCCATGCCCCGAAATGAAGGCTAAAGTTTGGGGAAAAAAATCCCTGCACATGCGGCAACAGAAAGGACATAATAACATATCTCGCACAAACATGAGGATGGGAGGGGGGAATATTATGTGGTCACATCTTGAGAACACCTTGTCCTCCGGGAAAAGAAGAACTCAAATGAAATACAAAAGTGTGTCTCATATTTTTACGTGAATACAATTTGCTAGTCCTTACTTGAATCTGAACGTAAAGGCATTGTGTTTTTGTTTTTTTTTTCTGACAGTACAGTTCTTTATTTCTTTGTACGTCTTTATATATATATGCATGCAAATGACGTAAGTGCACCAGTTTATTGTGACGCTGTGAAATAAACAGCACAGCTCGAACAGTGCATAATTGCACAATTATCCATAATTGGGCTCATAAATAATAACTCGCATTTACACAGACGCAACAAAGGCACATCATTAAAATGTACCAGAGCTTCAGGTATTGTTAACATTGAAATTGCCCCCAGACTTTGCATAAATGCAAACTGCCCCGCTCCCACGGATGTGATGTGATGCGTTGGCGGCGAACAGTGTGAGCCTTTCGCTTCGGAAAAAAATCCGAATCCAACCATTGCATTCTATTTCCATGGAAAAGATCTCAAAGGCCAAGTCAAGAGCTAAGTGACACTTACAGAGCATTTTTATTATTTTTTTTTCAAATAAAGTTGTGCCAGAGGCTTCTGATTGGACGTTCCAGGTTCAAACGCGGTTGCTGTGGAGACCTGCAGCGCTCGATGAACACTGGTCACTCAGTAGATTCTGCTGATGATTGAATGGCTGAATCTTTTACTTTTTACTCTACTCTTTTACTCTGTATAAGCAAAACAGTGTAGAAGTTCAACGTACTGTATTTGCAAATACTTTTGGCCAAAGATACCTCATAGCATTATGGGAAAAATGCTATCTTGTTAGCATTTGGCTTGCATTCAAATGTAGTACTAAGTATGTTTGAACGTATTTACAAGTATGTTTGAATGTATATGAAAATGTTTGAATGTACCTGTACTGTACTCGTAAATACATTCAAATCTATTTAACTCATTCAATACCAAAGATGTATTTTTACGTTTTTTAAATTAAAAAAAAAATTTTTATACATTTTTTAATTTATATATATATATATATATATATATATATATATATATATATATATATATATATATATATATATATATATATAAATTTAAAAAAAAATATATATATATTTTTTAATTTATATATATATATATATTTTTTTTTTTAAATTTATATATATATTTTTTTTTTAATATATATATATATATATATATATATATATATATATATATATATATATATATATATATATATATATATATATATATGTATATATATATATATATATGTTTCTTTTTAGTTTTTTTTAACCCAAAATTCAAACGTTTGACTACAATGGTTGGTACTAAATGCACTAAGTACTTGATTACTTTAAGTAATTAAGTATCAAAAATAATCTCTTACTTTAGGTAACTAAATACTAAAGAATCAATTACTTTAGTACTAAACTACTTTGGTATTAAAGTACTAAGTACTTGATTACTTTAAGTAATTAAGTATCAAAAATGATCTCTTACTTTAGGTAACTAAATACTAAAGAATCAATTACTTTAGTACTAAACTACTTTAGTATTAAAGTACTAAGTACTTGATTACTTTAAGTAATTAAGTATCAAAAATAATCTCTTACTTTAGGTAACTAAATACTAAAGAATCAATTACTTTAGTACTAAGCTACTTTAGTATTAAAGTACTAAGTAATTAATTTCTTTAGGTAATTTGATTTACAAGCACATTTAAATGAATTACAAAGTAAATTTGAACGTATTTACAAGTATAAATGACTCATTCAATCCCAAAGACGTATTTATAAGGGTTTTTTTTTCTACTATCTTCTTTCAAAGCTTTCCCTTTGATGTTAACATCAAAGAATTGGTCAACATAATTTCTAAAAGCCTGTCAAGGGGAAAAAATGTAACTGGAAAAAAAAATAACGGCTCTATAACTTGTTGCTAGGCAGAATTCATAAAAATAACAATATTAACGTACGCTAGTCCCGCCTATTAGACTGTCAAGGTGTGGACACCAGCAATATGAATCAATCGTTTATTTTTGTCACTACCTGTAGAATAGAAACCGTACCACACATGGTTATTGATCGCCACGTCCTCTTGAATGTTCTCACGCCGGTGCGATCTCGCCGGCTCCGCCATTAAGGATGACTAGTGGCTCCATCCGGTCCATTCGTCAGTCGTATTTGTCGTTCACCTCTCTGATGCCATCAGCATCAATCGCACGCACCTTGGCGCCAGACATAGAATGTGTTATGATGATGGAAAAAGCCACTCATGGAAAAAAACAAAAAAAACAAGAACTACTTGTCCGCGCACGTGCATGTCAGAACGAATAAATCCCCGAAGGCTTACTCAGCTTCAATTTACATTTTCGATTACGGCGACCTGAAGGATCATTCAATGTGCACAGTATATATTTTTATTCTGGGCTTGAAAAGTAGACTTGGTAGCCAGAGGTGCAAATTGCTGCAACATTTTCAAGGGTGTATGATTTTGATGTATGCGAAATGTTACTTGTGTGATAACAGTAGGGAAACATGTTTTAAAAGCAGAGCCTGACTTATATGTTTTTTTTAATTTGAAAATCTTTGATAACTGATGTATTACATTTCATTTAAATCAATTTTTGTCATTTAAAAGGGATAGACTACTACTTAAGCCATTTTAAGGAATAAAAGGTGAATATTTTGCCTTATTTTTCAAGGCTGGGGTAGCGACCAATCACGCCTCACCTGGTGGTCATGTGACAAACTGACTTGTGATTGCTTGTTTCCTAGTCTTCAGCACGTGATGTCATTTTTAGTCGACAGCAAGTGGCAAAGTTTGTTTTAAAGGTTTTAACTTTTCACCAGTAAAAAGTTAATATTGTATCATACTGTAATCATTTTGATACGTTTTTTTTAATATTTGTTTTCCACATGAAATTATTTTTTCTCGTTTGTGCTTGAATAAATAATAGCTAAATAAATCTAGGCCTCGTGCATGTTGATTTGGAGGTCATTTTTGTCAATCTACTATTTAGTTAAAGAAATCAGCGAGGTCTTTTTTTGAGGTGGGTTTTTTTGGTCGTAAAAGTGGCGATTACTGCACATTCGAATCAGAGATGGCAATTGTGTTTATAGCGTGCGCATTAATTTCGTGTTTCAAAAAGAGCAATAGACAAAGCAGGGCTTTATTGCCCTCTTGTGGTCATGTAGAGAATAACAATGAGCACTGAGTGAGACCGTTTGTATTTGAAGGTGTTTGCAAACTTTTGACTGGAACTTTATATTTATTTCAAAGTATTAAACAGACGTTCAACGAGGACAACCTTTTTTCTGTCAATTTCTGGCATGAAACCGAAGAACAGTATGATTAAGAAAACAAAACATACAATTTTGATGTGATGTGCATTTTTATTTGCGGTTTAAATGTATGTACAAAAGGAGTCAAAAGGTGAAACGAGCCGGTTTTGAAGAATCAAAATAATAAAATACTATTTTGATTTTTTTAAGAATCAAATAACACCATCAATATTATTCATAAGGGTGATGGCTTAATTATTAAACTACAATATTCTCTTGTGTCTTTATTGTTTAATCTCATCGTCTTATTTTTAATTTGACTTTTTATGTTTACCGTCATGTGTGTCTTTATTTTTAGGTTTTATTTTTACTTTTATAATTTATAAATATTAAATATATATAATATGTATATATATTTTTTAAATTTTTACCCTAGGAAGACTAGTTGCTTCCTTGGTATCAACTATTGTTTAATCTGGTTGTGTTTGATTTTTAGTTTCTCTTTTTATTGTATAAACTCATGTGTATTCGAATGTTGAAGTAGTTGAACGCAGGAAGACAAGTTGCTACCTTGGTATCAACCAATGGAGATCCATACAACCAAATAAACAAACAAATACACGTTGTAAATAATGAGGGGGGGTATAACGGTTGTTTCTAAACTTTTGACTGGTACTACACCAAAAAAAAAACATGACAATGGATGAATCCGCGGATGCCTAACCGCGAGTGCGCGGGGGTTCACTGTATCGCCTCGACATACGAATGTCAAGGACAATCCAAGCTCGGTCCTATTTTCGCGCAGGGGGTACCGGGCCCCAAACATCTGGGACGATGATGGGCTGCGGAGCCAGAGAGCAGCGCGCATGCGCAGTGCATCCAGGGGCTCGGCGGCGTTCGATGCTGAAGTGGGGCGGATGGACGCAAAAACGGCGGCGATGGACGTTCCGCGGCCAAATCCCCATTAACGATGCCCTCCGACGGGCGTCGGGACACCGTCGTGTGCGCACCCACCACCCCGGGACACTGACACGCGGACGCCGAGCGGTAAGACGACGCTTTATTCGGACGCGCTCCGAATCCGGGGGCACACGCACCGGCGACGGCGGCGGCGGAGGGGGAGCTAGCTTCGGCGGTTAGCATAGCTAGCTAGCTCGCGACGCTCATCTCCCTCCGCCTCCTCGCCGAGATAGCGGCTCTCGGGCGGCTAGCGAGCGATAACGACGGCGCCGTCGCCGGCTAGCTTGACAGCTTTTGGGCTCCGACGGCGGCTCCGCTCCGATGGCTTCGCGGCGGCGGCTAGCCGGCGGAGCTAACGGTGGTCGGAATAGTTGGAGTTTCCCGGGGGCGAACGGGGGCCTTGAGGTTGAAGGAACATATCCACCGAAAGCACCTAATGAACCTCCATGTTTTTTTTTTTATTTAACACAATTGGGTGGCCAGAATAGAGTCCTTATTCCATGGTTCAGGTTCTTATCACACTTCCTGGTTCCACTCACTCATTTTCAATTTCCTTGGGGGTTACAGATACAGTAAAAAATATATTTACTGTATGTGTACATTTTCTGTATTTTTTATTATTATTTTTACAAGAGAAACTACGGTAATAAAGGCAATTAAAAAAAATAATTTAAACATTTTTTGGGGTCGATTTTCATTTATAACTTCATTGCAGGTTTAGCTTACAATTTTTCTTAATATTTTTCCTCATTTTAAGTTGGACCAGACGAAAAAATATAATACATATTCTGTATGTTTTTTTTTTTTTTTTTTTACAAAAGAAACAAACTAAAAAAAAGGTAACAAAAGCAATTAAAAATACTTTTTTGGAGTTTCATTTATGACCATGACTTTATTGCAAGTTTACCTTGCAATATTTTTTTATATTTTTTTCTCCTTTTAAGTTGGACCCGACCAAAAAAATATCAATTTCCTGTATATATAATTTTGGGGTAAAAGAAACAAACCATAAAACGGTAACAAAAGCAAATAAAATCTTTTTTTTTTTTGTGGATTTTCATTTATGACCATGACTTTATTCCAGGTTTACCCCACAATATTTTTTTTTGTATTTTTCTTCCTTTTAAGTTGGATCTGTCAAAAAAGTATTAATTTCACAAAAGAAACAAACTAAAAGGTAAAAATAATTTTAAAATTAAAACTTTTTTATTATGAATTTTCATTTATGACTATAGCTTTGTTGCACGTTTACCTTGCAATTTTTCTCGATATTTTTCCTGACAAAGTATACATTTTCTGTATTTATTTATTTTGACAAAAGAAACAAATTAAAAAAAGGGAATAAAAGCAATTAAAAAACAAATTAAAACTTTTTGTGGATTTGTATTTATGGCTATGAGTTAGTTGAAGGTTTACCTTTCAATTTTTCCTCCTTTTGAGTTAGACCTCACAAAAAAATTCAAATTTGATGTCTTTTCTTTTTTTTTTTGACAAAAGAAACAAACTAAAAAAAGGAGGCACAAAAGCTTTTTTTTATGTGGATTTTCTTTTTTTAATCCAAGTGAACTTGTATGATTACTTCATACCAAATCACCCACTAAATTTGGGAAGCCATACTTGACAGTGTGAAACTTCTTAGTTCCTGTCTGTCATTCAGCCTTTTTTTTTTTTTTAATTTGAGGAAGCATGTCGCTAAAGCCTCTCGGTGGCCCGTCTTCCTCTTGGGAACTTTTGCCACGCACAAAAAGAAGAAGCTTATCTTTGCACGCGGGCTGTGCAAAATCCTTCTTCATGGCCTGTTTTACCATACAAGGAAGACTTGTGTTTTTTGGGTTTAATCTGGAGCCAGTGGATATATTTGAGGAGCGCTTGTATTGTCGGAATATTATCGGGCCGGCATGTTGTGTCATATGACGGCAGCCGCCCTCCGCGCCCTCCTCCAGAAATAAGGACTTGACGAAGATGACTATGCTAAGATTTGAAAGTCAATGCATGAAATGAGAACTTTTTTATCCCCTTGGTGTCAATTTTGACCTGATTTGAGCCATTGATACATCTCACGAAAAGCATTAAAAAACATAATCGAGGGAGGCTAAAAATTACTATAGATTGTCAAAACAGGTAGAGGTCCAAATGTGTTTATTCCCAAATACTTGCAAATGGGATTTACTGTATTTCATAGCAAAGTTTGACCTAATGCCTATGGACACTCAGGGGTTAATTTCGCATAAAGTTTTGCGTGTTGTGATTTTCAATTGTATTTACTATTCGTCCGTTTTCGTTTCATAATGATTCGACTCCGTTGTTTCAAGGTTACTACAGTATGCGAGCAATTACGTTCGCGTCATCAAAACAATCGCCCTGAAAAGAATAGCATAACGCTCACACGCCCGTGGCGCTAAAAGTCACACTCAAATCTGTGTGTACGGTAGAAGGCCTCGTGAGCCTCGAGGTCGGATCGTAAAACATCTTCAAGGCAAAATAAGCACACTGAACAGAATGATGAATGATGCCAAATAAGTGCAGTGGACACGCACTATTCACGATAATAGCAAAAATACACATATACTGACAGTCACGGGACCATTTCCACAAAAATTATGCTCAAAAATACACTCAATATGTGTTTTCCACGAGTGTGAGTGTAATATATATATATATATATATATATATATATATATATTAGGGATGGGACGAGATCTCACGAGATCAAACGAGATCAAATGCCACAAGATTCATTTCGAGATGTATTTTCTTTTCAATTTTTTGGAGGGTACTGTTTCTTGAGCCAGAATTGTAATGGAGTGCATCGAGATTGATGGATAGGAGTGAGTGCTAACTCTCATACAGTAGGTGGCGGTATGCACCTAAACTTTGTTTGCAATTCGCTATTATTTGAAGAGGAGAAATGCACGATGCTCAGATTACTTTGAAATCATCTGTGTGGCAACATTTTGGTTGTCCAGTTTAGAAAAATGTTTTTGCATGGCCACTGGACCTATCAAGTGAGAGAGCTTTCAAAATAACACAGGATTTTGGTGTGTAGCTCGCGCTTGACTTGAAGACATTTTTGACGGTGGAAGGCAGTGGATTTCGGCGGCTAATTCACCCCCTTGAGCCGAGAGATGCCTAAAGTCACGGTTATTTAAAACCGTCCAAATTTGTCGAAAAAGTTAACTGCCGTTGATTTTTTTTTCCTCTCATGCCAATATTTTCCGACTTACACAAAATTAATATCGGTCTCCTTGACTTGGTCGCTGAAAAAAAACATCTGTCCATCTACAATTAATTAGGGCCCAAATGATTAATCATCTATCTTTTTCACTTTGTCAGTCTGTGTCAGATTTCATTGAAAAGCACATTTTCTGAAATCCAGACATCGGGGTAGCTGTTTCACACTTGGTCAGTTTCCTTTCCTGGGAGGAAATGCAGCAAAATGGCGTCGTTACTGACTGCACGCTTGGGTGTTCGGCTGAAGCAGCGAAAGGCGGCCCGGGCTATTTTTCAGCATATCTTGCAAAACAAAAAAGAAAAGAAACCGGACTTACTCCTTAATTTTGTTTGGTGGATTCTGATGTTTGTCCTGGCGAAAATCACCTGTCATTCTCAGTTTTGTTTTGTTTTTTTTTAATGCCATCTCCCACTTGGTTTAAAAAAAAACTTATGAATAGAAGAAAGTTTGTGAAGATGGGAAAAAAAAAAACGTTATGAACTTGCCAGAAGGTTAGCGTTTACAACGCTCCATTCACACTGTGTAATTAGTTTCACTGGTCAAAGACCAGAGCGGTTAACTGCAGGCAATGAAAATTTGGTGTCACAATTATGTGGCTACCGCCACCCAAACATGAAATTACGTTCTGTTTCTTCGAAAATGAGATGGTATAAAAGGAAAATATCATTTAAAAATGAAAAAAATGCACTTATTTCTTTCTGATTGGACCGGCGCTAAACCACTTTGTAACTTAGAAATCAGTATAAAATCACCTTACCAAAGCGATCAAGAGCGAGTGAAGATTTTGTGGAAATTTCTTGAGGAGTTTTTGCTTTTAAACAAACAAGCAGATGACAAAAAGAGCCGCGTTGGTTGTGCAACAGATTGGCCTAAATCTAGTTACAAGTCTCTCGATTATTCCGTATTTGATTGCTCCGGCCGATAAGCCAGCATTGGTTATCAAATGCGCTCTGGCTCATGTTTTCCTTTCCCCCTCCTCAGATGCTGTACTTCCGAGTCCACAAAGGACCCATTGGCTGAGATCGGAGCGAGCCCAGAGGGCGAGCCGGCCAGGGAATCCCAAGGAGCGCTTGTGACTCCAGGAAGCTTTTGCTGACCGTTTCAGGTCAGGGATGGTGAAATCACTTATTGCTGCTGCTCTTGGTAAAAAAAACAAAAAAAACGACCAGCTCGCCTTGCCTCGAGCCTCCCACCAGCGACAAAGGCGGTCCGTTAGCCCATATCAGACGCTCCAGCAACTGATTACCTCACGCCATGACCATTCTGTCTGACCTGCTTTCAAGAACTCACTAATTCATGGTAAGGTGGTGCCGTGAACCCAGATGTTGTTTTTGTTTTGGTTTTTGCTGTTGTGAAGTCATATTTTGACGCACCGATGGTATTTTACAACAAAGGGAAAGCATTGATTGAAAACCTTTGGCAGCTGAAATTTTATCCAAACACTGACATGTCAAATCTCAACATGGCACAACCACTTCACTAAAATGACCAAAATACCGCGCAAGTATTAAATGCTAAGATTTTTTTTTTTTATATAATGCTGTGGATTTATTTTTTAAAACGCCAAAGAATAAGTACTGAGCTGTTGATTATAGGCTGCAGTCAATTAATGAGTGAGTGATGTTACAAGTCTCCGCTAGCTGCTAACTTGGAATGAGGCATATGATGTGTTCGAATGCAGCTGGATGTCTCATCTATCTAATAATAAAGTAACATTAACATTAATAGTAATTGCTACTAAAGTCATATTGCCATTGTTTGATAAAAATGTTTGTTTGTTGTTTTGTTATGGACATGATTTATACTTAATGATAAAAGTACCGTATTTTACACACTATAAGGCGCACCTAAAAGCCTTATTTTTTTTAAAAAAAAGATGATGGTGCGCCTTATAATCAGGTGCGCCTCATATGTGGATCAATATTGAGATTGGGATTGGTAGATGGGGAATGAAGTGATAAAGTAAGCTTTACCTGTTTCTTTTGTGTGTTTACAGTTGAACAAGGTTGTTCATATTGACATTGTCTTATTCTGCTATTGAGAGTTTAGAGTTATTTTTTGAGTTATTATCGTTATTACTTTGAGTATAACTATGTTGTGATTGAAAAAGTTTTAAAATATGTCATTAATTGAGAGTGCGCCTTATAATCCGGTGCGCCTTATATGTGGAAAACGTTTTAAAATATGTCATTAATTGAGGGCGTGCCTTATAGTGCGGAAAATACGGTATGTGATATGGGTTTATGTGTTGTAAATAACGACACCAGCATAACTTGTATACAACTGCTGGAAATTATGAGAGTACAGTAAGGTCAAATCAAATATTAGCCATTTGTGCAATTATTTTTTTGCCCATGTTTGGATGGCCATAATTGACCGATTTTTAACAGCCCGCTGATTGATTGTTCAGGCCCTAATGAATACCTTTAGAATACATTTTGCCAAATACCGTCAACTGAAAGCGCAATCACATTTACCCAGATAACAACAAATCTAAGTTCGGCTTGCGAATATCACACGACGAAAGCCAGGAAAACCAGAATTCAATCTTTTCCGGAAATCGTTCCGGCCAAGTGGCTTGCTAGTGGCACTTCCTGAAGCGGCAGAAACCTCCCACAAGTGACGCTTTTATGCTCCTGCTGCGGCGTTTTTATTTTCATGGCAGAATTTGCAAGTGCCGTCAATGCGGCCTCCCCTCTTCACCCTCACAACAAAGCTGTCATTTGCATCCAGCCGGGCCGTTTTATTTTGCAGGGGTTTATTTTTTTACATACATGGGCCGGTTGCCTGGTTGCCGAATAACCGATGCACTTTCCAAGGCGATTCCATTTACATATCAGACGGCTCTTGGCTTTAGGTTCCCGTCCGTCTGTTGTCCAGATGCAGACCAGCTGGAGCGGGACGAAGGAGACGAGATGCTCCGCGAAGAATAGATTTGCGAGGCTCTTTTTCATATCTGAAGCGTTAATGACGGGTTTAATATTAGCAGGTAGGCACTTTATTTCTTTTTTTTTCCCCATCAGCTGCAATTATGATGAAATTCAGCTAGATTTCACCTTCTTTGTGAGATTAATGGCAGGAATTGTGATGTAACAACCCGGATCTGTGAGAGCGCCGTTCGCTCAACAGCTCGAGGAGGCTTTCCCAGGTCCCTTTAGCTCGCAGCCAACCCGCCACTTGGCCGCCTCGCTCGCCGGGCGCTTCGGAAATGAAATCACAAATCGGCACTGTGCGTTATTGTCCGAAGCACTTGAAATGACTTCTTAGAGAGAGGTATTTTGTTTAGATTAGCCCGCAGTGCTCGCTGCAATCCGGCCTAGAAAGAAAGGCTGCAGTGTGATGTTCAAGTGGGTCTCTCTACCCCCCCGCCCCCACTTCTAACCCAAGGCCTCGCTCACGTCCACTTTCCAAGCATGTGAAATGTCAGGGGAAACCCCCAGGCGACCGTGGTCAGGGCTCTGAGGCGTCTACAAGGTGGAACACAGCGTGCGCCCAAATCATCCTTGGACGTTAAATAGAGACAACTCTGCTTGAACTCGAGTGATTTTTTTTTTTTTTTTCAAGTCAAGTGCATTAATGTGTTAGCGGCTTCGGCTGTTGCCGTCATGCAACTTTTATTAACTACAGAGGGTTGTTAAGTTGTACTTCCCGAGCCTCCGCATAGTCCATAGAATAACGCTACTAGCATCTGGTCGGCTGACTTAAGTACGTAGTGATGGCGGAACTCACAGATCTGAGTTGGATTAAGACCTTAGATTTCTGAGAATCAACCCCATTTTTGATGCAGATATTCAACATTTTCATGAATATCAACAGTTCTTTTTGTTTCGCCCACAAAAAATATGACGGTCAATAATAAATCAGTTCCTGTTGCAGCTAACAGCAGCTCGTGTTAGCTGAGGTTGTTATGACATTATTTTTGATAAAAGAAGCGAGCGGACTGAACCAACGGCCGAGTCCGTTCAAGATTCAAGAGATTTATTGTCATATCTATTGTGAGATTTGTTCCGTTTTGCTATAGTTTTTACATTGTTGCCAAAGTGTCGGTGCGTCTTATACAGTACACGATAACGTAGAAAATATCAGAATTTGACCCCAAAATTAAGGGTGCATTTTATATTTGGCGCATTACAGTGATCGATGACAAATTTTGAACTTTTCTCGAGTAACGTGTGTTTTGTGTTTTCCTTTTGCTCCAAAGCCCCGGAGTGTGAGTGGAGTGGAGATGAGAAAAAGGCAGGCGGCGCACATCGAGGCCCCACCACAGGTCCCCGGACAGCCCCGACCCAACACCTGCTGCCTCTGCTGGTGCGGCTGCTGCAAGTGTCTATGGTAGGTCCTTTGCTTCTCCATCCAAGGTTGTCCCCTCCCACAACAAATGCATTTGTCTGGGTGGAAATCAACATGCCCCCTGAAAGATAGACAAGCATCTAATTTAAGCTTTTGGATGGGGGTTTCTTTTTAATGGCAGCTGTTAGAAAGGACATCATCAAATTGCCGAAGGCTTAAGTGCGGACAATCACAAGCCTTCCGCTAAAGAAACACCGCCAATGTAGGGCCAAGTTTCAGCCCAACTTTTTTCTCATATAAACCTCTTTTCTTAAAAAAATTGGCAGCAACCTGTTTGGGGGAAATTGACCCGTTTCTTATAATGAGGCATGAATTTGCAATTTTTATTGTTTAAACTTTTTGCTGAAAAGTAACAAATATACTATACTAGGGCTGCACGATTATGGCCAAAATAATAATCACGATTATTTTGGTCAATATTGAGATCACGATTATTCATCATGTTTGGTGATGTCTATTTGTCGCCCTTTTTTTAAACAAGCAGTATATAAACAAGGCTTCAAGGCTTGATAGTTACAAGTATTAATAATAAACTCAAAAAAAGAAAGATAATTTTTTTAAAAATCACCCAAGACCTGGCAAAAACTTGGCACACGGGGCAACACAGCATACAGACATTAGATTCATTTTGAATGTAGGTAGAAAAATGGAGAAAAAAAAAATTGTTTTGGGTGGTGTTTACAAAAGGTTTCTTCCCGACAGTGCACTTGCGGACATTTTTTTTTTCATTGTTTTTTTTTTTTACCAAGGTACTCACATCACTCGAGAACTCATTTCATTCCTAGCCTCACCCCTCCGAAAATCAATTGAAACCCAGCCCTGCAAGCACGAAGACCCGCCTCATCGGGTTTCCCCTTAGCAAGGCAGCAAGCGTGTCAATCAGCGGCACGCAGGCTCCTGCAGCTTCCTCACTAGGGCCGCACGTTTGGCCAAGACGGCGATGAATGAATGTCCGTTGTGGGCCAGTGAATGGTGAATGCGCGGCCTCTGTCGCGGCACTCCATCTGAAGTGCTGGCAGGCTGGCAGCTAGTCAGGCCCGGAAGGAGTCTCCCTGCAAGCCGACATTTCAACCACTTCCATGTGAATCTTTTTTTTCCTCCCCCTGTGCCGATGGTCACCTTTTTTTTTTCCCCCCTTGTCTATCAAACCTCCCCATCTCGCTTGCCCCCTCCTCGCTAACCGGGTCCTCACTCGCCATCATACAATCCTCTTCTATTTCCATCCTCTCATCACATGCAAAACAGCTGTGAAGAACAGGCTGTATATTTAGCCGTATTGTGAGGGCGCCCGGGGGCTGCGGCCCGCTTACCCTATTAGAGGCAGCACAATGGGGACTTTGACAAGAGCCGGCGAGAGGAAGCAGAGATCCTCCATGGTGGGACAAAAATAGACGGCGCAGTGTCTGTTGCATTATGGACCAGGGCGAGTGTGACAGCCGCGCTGGACGGAGGGAGGCAAGCATGTGTGTTTAGCGCCTTGACAGGAGCTCATTGTTCATTGGATGTGTGGCAATGTTTACTGGAGATTGTCTCGCTCACTTGAGGCTCACACGCATCTCACCCGGCTTGATTAATAGCCGCACGATACAAACCAAGAATTATAGTATGCTTTTTTTCGTTGTTTTTTTTTTTTTCCGTGTCGCGGGGAAAACTTTTGGCAGCCTTTGGACAGTATTTCCTTTCTTAGATTATGAAAAGAAAAATAGACACGCAACCCTACCATTTGAAGTGCAGCCTGCCTCTCTTCATTCATGTCATGCAAAAGTTCACCACATGGACACCAAAATAAAAAATAAAAAAATCACCAAACAAAAATGTAAGACCAGGATGAAATGAGAAAACCCTAACCCCTAACCCTAACCTCTTTCGTTAAATACATGCACAATGCTCCAAAATGCACACACAAGCTAGTAGGTTAGTTCTTTGTCTTTTCACTTTTTTTTTTGTTCAACTAGCATGAAATGTAAGTCTGAATGCTTGCATTGTACGCTAGCATTAATGGCAGGCAACAAATAATACAAGCGTTGTTTTTCCTTGATCACAAGCTAACGGACTGACTTGGCTCAGCACATTTGCACAACTATATGTTCAGTCAAACATTTGCAGTACTTCTCTTAGTGACAGCAGGCCATAATAAGGCCACTTATTAAAATTCAGACAGAAAACATATTAATGTTGACATATTACTGACAACTTATGGCTGAGTGATATGGCCAAAAAGCTACATCCTGGGTGTTTATTATTTTAACTGTTGCACTAAACACAATGTATTTATTATTAACTTATCCATCACATCATATTAAAATGTTCAAACAAAAATATCTACTGTTTTAAATTACTTTGGTCTTTATGCATAGCATGCGCAATTCAGTGTTTCTTTTTTTTTTTTTTTTTTTTTCCTAATTTTTCTCATTTGATTTATGGCTCAGACCTATAAGAAAGAAACTGTTACATAATCAGAAAGCAAGAGTAAACAAAAAGAAAGGTTGCCAAAGGTTGCTTGTTATGAAACGTTTAGTTCACGTACCATATTTTCCACACAATACCACACACCGGATGATGAGGTGCAACTTCAATGAATGGCCTATTTTAAAACTATTTTCATATATAAAGCGCACCGCATTATAAGGCTCATAGAATAGAAGCTACAGTAGTGGCTGGCTCCAGATTTCCCGGAGAGAACCCACATGGGCTTGGGGAGACCATCCAAACTCCACACAGGACGGCCGGATCGAGACAGATTTGAACTCGGGTTCCTGTGGGGCGGACGTGCTTACCACTGCTCCACCAAGCCGCCCCAGAAAAGAACTATGATTCAACTAAATATTAAACTTATATAAAACTCCATTCAAAATTGAAACATATAGAGCATATCCAAATTTCAAACATTTCTGTGAGTAAGAATCTTCCTCTTGCCTCCCGTCCAGGAGTGAAGACAGGTTGGAGAGAAGCGAACGCCAGACCTGCACCAAGATGGACAGTATTGAAGCTGCAGAAGAACAGTAAGTCCTCCGGCACGTCAGCCATGACTCTGGGTCTTCACCGTCGCCGCGTTGTCTTGATCTGGAGCGTGTCCCTCCGCCGCCGCAGACACCCCAGCCTGGACGAGGTGCTGTCGTGGTCCCGGAGCTTCGAGATGATGCTGCGATCGCTGGAGGGCCGGGAGATCTTCCGGGAATTCCTGAGGTCGGAGTACAGCGAGGACAACCTCCTCTTTTGGTTGGCCTGCGACGAGCTGAAGAAGGAGACGGAACCCTCGGTTGTGGACGAGAAGGCCAGGATCATATATGAGGACTACGTCTCCATACTGTCGCCGAAAGAGGTTTGGACTTTGGTATTTCTGTGTTAAAGGGTGCTCATTCGGTTGAACTCTGACCTGAAAATGTTTATTTGTTCGTTATATTTTATACATAAGCATTAGGATTACCAAACAGCAGATTACACACGGGTGTGCAATATGGCCCCCCCAAAAGGTTTTCAAGGTATCAATACTCACTTTGGAAGCCGATTCTAGTATCAACTGCTGTCTTGGTTCACTTTTACAATCACAAATGAGGAATGACAAATTATAAGAAAACAAAGTGTAATTAATTCCATGCAATGTTAAGAAAAAATGATTTATTGGAAATTGGAATAAATAAGTATTTTAAACTTATCTTTAAATTTTGTGTGTGGGGGGGCTGAATCAAAAGTGCTTGTGGTATCTGTACTTGTGGTTCTCGTACTAGTATCAATACGAAAAAAGTGATATTGGACAATTCTAAATCATAATTTATAGGGCTGCAAG
Organism: Hippichthys cyanospilos; assembly: GCF_059441005.1. Lineage (NCBI taxonomy): Eukaryota > Metazoa > Chordata > Actinopteri > Syngnathiformes > Syngnathidae > Hippichthys > Hippichthys cyanospilos. The sequence continues at coordinate 3,188,172 of NC_142376.1, forward strand.
TAACTACTATTTCAATAATCGATTCATCTATCATTTTTGTTGATTAATCACTGAATCTGATTTTGTAATAGACATTTAATAATTTCCATCCCTATATCAAAAAGTCACACATTTTCAAATTGACACTGCAATTTTTTATTTATCTATGAAACGTTTGCTGTTTTGGTCTGTAACAAGTCAAAAAATTCTGCAAAAATCTTGATTATTGCTCATCAAAGTAAAAGCAGACGCTTGCAAATGTTTTCTTTGGCCCAAATAAAGCTTACAATGTATGTAATGTAATAACACTCTGGCAGTAGTTCTTCCGCATACCACTAGAGGGAGCCCACGTATGACGCTAGTAAGACACTCACTGTCCCTAAACGTTTCTTGCCCAACCACGGTCAACCATTTTCTTCTTCTCCTGCGCCGCAGGTGAGCTTGGACTCACGAGTGCGCGAGGGCATCAACCAGAGCCTGGCCGAGCCCAGCAGCCTGATGTACGAGGAGGCGCAGCTCCAAATCTACACGCTGATGCACCGAGACTCCTTCCCCCGCTTCCTCAACTCCACCGTTTACAGAGACCTCCTCGCCAACAGGAGGCGCACCTGCCTCGACACCTAAAGACCCGCGCCCCACCTTGCCCTCGAAGCCCTCCATCGAGACGACTACGTCAACTATGGTGCCAGAAGTCCGGTTTGGAAAAAACAAACTCTTTCCTTTATCGCAAAAAGACTGAATGACATCCGAGATAGCTGGTTCTTGTTCTTATTTATATTTTTCAAGCAATTTCTAGCCGGCGACATGAGTTCGCCGCTTGCTTTTAGGTCAAATTTGACGAGGCCGCCTTTGCCGGCCGCTGATTGTTTTCGCGAGCGCAGATGTCTCGATGGTCACGTTAGACTGTGGACTCCTCAGGACAAGGAAGTAAGAAAGCGAATGGAAACGCCAACTATCCCTGTACTGTAATATTGACACCTCACTTTTAATTCCTAACCTATTTTTTTCCTCCCCGGTATCACACTGAGCTAATGAGAAGGCCGTCTCATGCCAACGACTGCAACCATTTTTGTTTTGTTTTGTTTTTTTTTCCGAGAAAGGAAAACAAGTAGTTTTATTGGCGGGGAGGCGTCCACGTGGAAGAAGCAACAGCCGTCCGTTTTTCAATCCATCCGTCCATCCGAGCACTTTCCTTCTTTACGTGGGAGAAGTAAGGGCTAGAATTGCGGTTGGGCAGCTACATGTAACTCAACAATGCCTTCACGCGTATTTTGAAAAGACGAGAAAACAAAATGGCAGCGCAAGCGGCGCTGCTGTCGACCCCCCTCAAAAAGCAACCATAGTTAATCCCCGTCATCGCCTTCTTCCCCCCCCTCGTACACTCATAGCTTGACAAGCACAGGTCAAAAATAAAAAGTGATAGTAACGCAGCATACATTCAGGCGCCGACTCGCTGGGATTAGAGCCCCCTCCGGCCTTTAATTTTTTTGTTTGTTTGTGAGGTGAAGTGGTGCCAAACATGATGTCAACGGCCTAAGAAGGAGAGAACTCATTTTAGCCAGCAAACTTCGAGTAGGCAACAATGCTAAGACTCCCCCAGTGGGCGCTAGAGCCGCTTGCTAGTAACTCTCTTTGGTCTACTTTTCTTAAAAAAAAAAAAAAGGAGAAGAAAAAGAAAAAAATCAAACTTTAAATGCATGATCATGTGTCTAAAGAATTTAGGGGACAAAATGGGGAGGCGGATTCTTGCCAAACGTCCCGCTAACTAATTTTTTCGGCCTGCCCGGCCTGTTGATATGCAGTAGAAAGTGCATGACTGAAGTATTATGCTATTGATTTTTTTGTTTATTGTCAAATTAACTGATTATATTGACACCTAGATAGATGATGACGTACCTATCAGGTCCTAAAATGTTAGCAAAAACTGATATTACTTGTTGATAAGTGGGAGGACTCGTTGTTGCCACCTGTGTATATTATTACCTGACGTTGACGTGCCAATTTTTGGTCGAGAGCCGTTGTAAGGCAGGCTAGCAAAAAAAAAAAAAAAAAAAAAAAAGTGCATTTGGATGGACTGTAGTTAGCCTAGCTAGCAACTGTGTCGCTATCTTGCTACGTTAGATTTTAAACTGCCGAAAGGATTCCAAATTAGGGAATGTCTTTGAAAATTTATTAACTTTTGAAAATATTCAGTCATGGGACGGGAGAATGTGTGAACTCCCGCTTCCGTGACATGTGTCGTATTGAGCGGAGATCTGAGTGCTTGTAGCTGACGTCACGTCGTCGTTGTTCACTTTCTCGACACGGCAAACTTGCTGCGAGTAGAATTGAACATGATTTTTTAATTTCGCACCAGCCTCACCCGACTACAAATAATTTTTTTAGTGAATTGAAGTGGAACCTCCAAAAGCGGATCAAATTGGAGTTTCCAAAAATATGACAAATTTTGCCTATTAAGTCAAAGTACCGTAATTCCCCTAATATGAGACTTTTTTTTCCCTAAAATGAAGAAATATATATATATGAGGAAACCCTAATATATATATATATATATATATATATATATATATATATATATATATATATATATTTATGTGTGTGTGTGTATTAACCACATTGTTAAATTTGAGGTCATGACACCTAGGTGACGATAGCGCTCTACAGATAACTTCCTGCTGTGTCAGCCTTCAAAGGGTGAGTAGTTTTACTTTATTTTTGCTGTCTTTTACAGCGGTTCTAACTTCCCTTTGCGGGAATTTCAACTAGTTCCTGAAATCACAGCCGGAAAATTATTTGGGGCACGGAAGAAATGGCGTGATTTGGAAAATTAGAGTTTGCCTTTGGAGGTTCCGCTGGATATTCAAATAGAATAAAAACATGGTTTTTGAGATTGAAAAGAAAACTTTTTTTTTCTCAAGAATCAAATGTAAACATCTTCTTTATCACCCGGGTTTCTCTAAACTCGAACATATTTAACCTTTGACAATTCAAGCAAGCGGACACATTAGTGTCGGTTATCGCTTCGCTGTGCATGCAAATGAATTAAAAAAAAAAAAATCTGCGTTCAGGAAAACAGATTTTGTCCGTTTCTTTGAAACGCAATTTAGCGCGGGAATGTTTCACCACTTAGCAGATCAAAAAAGACAAAAAAAAAAAAACATGGTGCAATTAAAATCAAGTTTACATTTGAAATAAAGTGAGTTTCTGCGCTCGGTGCCGCGTTCAAAGCATTCGGGAGCCGGGCTGCTTGGTTCAAGACTTGGGAGAGTTTTTGAAAACCGGCGTCCCCCCCCCCCCCGCCCCCCGTTTAACTTATTGTGACTTTTACGCGGCCAAGGCGCTTGTTTTGTGTTGAATAACTGTGGATTCTACAAGCAATGAGCATGTAAAGCAATGCGGGGCGGCGCTCAGCCATTTTCACTTCATTTTCAGTTTTTTTACGAGCTGAAGTGTCTTGACGAGAAGGAGGAGATTTGCAAAGCTTTGGCCTTACTTTACACGTGTATTATTATTACGATGATCATTTTTTCCTTTGACGAAAACAAAACAAGCGTCTCTGTAGGCTTTTCACTACCTCTCATGTCGGTTAATTTATTTCGCATCTAGTTGTCGGGTTCTTTCGTTTCGTCTCGGTTTTTTGTAGATCTACTTGAAGCCTAACACTGTAAACGACAAAATGTGCACAGATAAAAATGTATAAGAGCGCCGGCGTGCGGGGAAAGGGGTGCGTTCGCGAGAGAGCTTAGCCTAGACATTCTTTTGCTGTTGTTGTTGATTTGTCTGTTTTGATTTTGAACTAGAATTTTTTGCATCTCTATAAATAATTCAGGAAACCACTGTCTAAGGGCTAATCCCATTTTTGCCTATGCAAATGCGTTGCTGGGAAAGGGCGAGGTTCTGCCCGCTCCCGTTAAAAGATGGACCATGGTTTACATTGCCCTTTGCTGAAGTTCTTCAATCTCACTCAGCAAAAATGTATATTTACTTTTTGTTCTACATATACACATATATATCTATCTATATCTATATCTATATATCTATATATATATCTATATATATATATATATATATATATATATATATATATATATATATATATATATATATATATATATATATATATATATATATATATATATATTAGGGTCGGAATTCTTTGACTCATAATTTGATTCCGATTGGTTTTACGATTAGTTTAGCTAGCGTAAACATTTCACGAGTTGCGTTAATGTCGCAAACAATGCGTCATTTCCTCTTTGCGTCACCCGACGTTACTACGACGCACCCCCCTCCCCCACACACTAGCTAGCGTAATATATGTGGTATCAAAACAAAGCTGCGCTTCTGGTAAATGGACTTTTACTTATATAGCGCGTTTCTACCTTGGGTACTCAAGGTGCTTTATGCTAATTAGTCATTTAGCTACTGATGACGCAGCGTCAGGAGCAACTGGGGGTTCAGTGTCTTGCTCAAGGACACTTCGACATGGTCTTGATGGTCGGGGAGTCGAACCCGCAGCCTCTCGGCTGGAAGACGACCACTCTACCGCCGAGCCATGCCGCCCCCAACCTCATACTTCTCAGCTTTCGGACTCTAGCGGTTTAGAAAGATTTGAAAAACATGTCTCATTTACTGTCTAAGAATACACGCATGTAGCTTAAGGTATTATTTTTTTCATCATAATCTGAATTGTTGAAATGAAAATCCTGATTCTTATGTGTTTTTTTGGGGGGGTGGGCACATTCCTATACACACACACACACACACACACACACACATATATTATATATATATATATATATATATATATATATATATATATATATATATGAGGAAACCCTAATATATATATATATATATATATATATATATATATATATATATATATATATATATATATATATATATATATATATATTCATATATATATGAGGAAACCCTAATATATATACATATATATATATATATATATATATATATATATATATATATATATATATATATATATATATATATATATATATATATATATATATGCACACACACACGACAAGTAATATATCGGGAAAGCAAATGCTACAAAAACGTTTAAATGTTTGTTGTCTGACATGTGGTAGTGCGCTGGCGTCTTGCGAAGAAAAATAGCTAGCCTTGTGTACGGTTTACTAACAGAGGGATTTTATTCGTAAAAACAAAATTAAGTTTTTTTGTAACCATCCCCAGTCACAATTACATCCACGGAAGGTTCGAAGGGCTGAAACGTGTTAACAAATAGCTTGTAAAGTCAAGTTCTTGTGATGCCTTTTTTTTTTTCCTTTCAACTAAGAATATGTCATCTTAGATTTACGACCTTCAAACGTCTCGTCTTTGTAGCCGCATTCACAATCACTGTGCCGATGCAGTAGCGTTGCTGAGGGAGCACATACATCGGAAGTGGGCTTCTTTTTTGTTTTTTCTTCCCTTTTTGATTCCAATAAATCTCTAAAAATTGTCAATGACGTGAATCGTTCACATAGCTAGTTTGAGCCATTTTTTAAAACGTTTTTTGTGACGAGGCTCAATTTGGGGCTATAGCGATAAATTGGATTTCTTGATGTTGGTATACGGTGCCCGGTTTTTGTTTTCTCCTGAAACCATCAAAATCCGTCACTTTTATTTCTCGTGCTCTGGCTTCCTCTCTCATTGACGTGCAATGCCACCATTCGCGGGCAGGGCGGTGACATTCCTCCGCCGTTAACAGTTTTGACGCCCTCGCTTGGCCGGTGTGCGATAAACGGATTTTAGGCGATCACTTTTCTCTTTATTGATTTCGATGCCTAAGCCTCAAAGTCAAGAGATGACGGAAAAAGCGCAGACGGAAATCGGAAATTTCAACATTTACCTGATGGGGAAATGTCTTTTTTTCTATTGAGCATGCTTTTTGCGAAATAAATGAAATAATTCAGTTATTTGCTACAAACGATACTGTATGAGTATGTATTTAAGTACTGCAGTATGCAGACAATTTAAAAAAAAAAAAACTTTTGAGGGCTTCGTATTTTTCTGAAGCATACATGATTCTTGAGTGTCACATGATAACAATGCGCCTCTTTATGCGAACGTGATTGGTCCATTAGCATGAGTTTGTGCACTGGTTGAAGGATTAACGACAAGCCAAAACCAATTCAAACAACAAATTCTTTGGACAGAAAAAACTACTTTAACCATGTAACAGATCTCGAAGAATCATCATTCTTAACGTCGACTTTCGGGCACAAAACGATTTCTTACCGACAACAACGAATTCTTTATTCTTGCCAACGACAACTTTCTTAACAGTTAACAACGACAAAATACGTTTTTACTGATGACGACAGAGCCGAATATACATAATTTTATGACACGACTTTTTTGACGAAGTCTGAACGGCGGCAACAACGACTTCTTAATGATTAGAAAATAAGATCTGCAAAGGATGGGTCTCTCCCTTTTTCCTCAGAAATGTTCGTAAAACACAACATTCAGAAATAAACTCCTCCCATCGGGCATCCCGTTTCGTCATCGCTCATCTTCGTCTACTACTATGATTCTAAATCTTATTCTTATTTAGTGTTTTAACAAAATAATTTGAAGGATTTTTTGTAGATTAGTAAAAAGCGTCTGACTATGTTTGAATGCACCATGTGCACTACATCTAAAGTTATTAGCTAGCGCTAACACAGGAGATTTGGTACAATGAGAGCATAATTGATTAGCTATTTCTTAGCGTCCTTAATCAGCCATTAAATTATTTATTTATTTATATTTTAGGTATGATGGTGTCCACCCGCAAGGACTCTTCATAGCCACGGGGGTCGACTTCAAAATAAAAGCCTGCTATAGCTATTTCATTGTCCTCCATGTGTTATATGATGTGTTTATTTTGAAGTTGGCCATTGCAACACACAGTTGGTGTGTGACGTTATTTTCTTTCCTCTTTAAGTCTTTTTGTCTCGACTGTAATCCCAGGAAAGTAGTAAAAGCTAGGCAGAACTTTTTTCTTGACCCGATTAAATGCTTTACAGTAGTTACATACTAAGCAACGCACCTCTCAGACGCTTGCTAGCATCGTCACATTTCGCATTCACACAACATCCTTTTTCGGACATTTTGTGTCAGTTTAATTGACTTTAGGCTGAAAAAGGAAACTTGAAATCATCGGCGGCTGAAAATACGATTCATCTAGTATACGTCCGTCGTTTATTTCTGAGGGAAAAGTGGCAGACCTCACCTTTAACGATGACGACTGTAACAAAGTCGCACAAACTCTGACTTTGTCGGAATACGGGCGACAACGCGAGACCAACTACTAAACGACTTCTCTAACGGAACGATCTTTTATCGTAATCGCAGACTTCTTCCCTATCACAAATTTCTTAAAGTCGACACATTATTGACGTCGATAATGTCATTCTTTCGTCCCGTTCTAGTTTTGTGGATTTCGGGAAGCGAAAGATCAGCCAGTTAACTAACGTTTGGTATAACAACCTTGCTGTCTCGTCGTTATTATCGTAAGGAATCGGACCGATGGCCGAAAAGCGCCGTAAAATGTAGGAAGCCCTCAAGTGTAGCATCTAGCGCGTCCCAACATTGTCGCGGACCCGCGGCCTCATCTCGCTGTGTAAGTTCGTACCTCACGAAATCGTTGGCAAACGTGTACGTTGTGATCGACTTTTGATAAATCAGTGGTGTTGCTTTCGGCAAATCTTTGCATGACGGTTCAAATCGGATGTAACAAAACAACGGTACTTTTGCATCGACCTGTCCATTTCGAAATGTAGATTTTTTTATTTTTTTTTTATCGTTTCAAAATTCCAACACATTTAAAAATGAAAAACTACTGTATGTGCCAAAAAATGTGTAATTGTCATGATTTTTTTTTATAGTTCGTCTGCATTAAAGTACACCACGTAATACCCGACACTCGTGAAGATTTTGTAGAGGCGATAATGTGTAACGTTGGTTGATTGCGGACAAATAAGAGCTATTATGTCACTACTGAAATTGTCATTTTTGTCGCCCGCAAAAAAAAAAGTTCATTATTATTCTGTTAATTATTCTTCAAATGGGGCTTCTCTCATTTCTCTGAAAAGGGGGTGAGAGGCCACTCTGAGCCTCGCCTGCTGTGTGAAAGCTGCGGTTCGTTTTGAGCTGCGGTTTCTCGGTCTTGTCTTTGTTTACACGAAAAACCACACACCATCTTTGCGTTACGACAAAAGGCCAATCTGTTGTAACTGCCCTTGAATATCTTGTCATTTGCATAGTGCTGCTAGAGAGTGTAACAACTTACAATAAATACTTATTAGATTTTTTTCACAAATGTCAACGTGTCTTTCTTGGGTTTGGACTGGGAAATAATCAATGATTGTGTGTATGTAGCGCTAGCTAGATTTGATTGTTTTTGATGTGCCGTTTTTTTTGTTGTTGTTTTTTTGTTTGTTTTTTTTGCTTTTTTTTTCGATTCAAAAATGACTCAAAGTGAATCTTTGTGTTTCAGAAAATAAAATGAGAATAATGTTGATATAAAAGCAACACAATGATATATTTGTGTATATGTTCATATAAAAAAAAACTAATGGTTAAAGCAAAATCAATGATATATTTTTTTTTGTTTGCCTTTTTGTAACGACAGCAGAAAAAGGTGTTAAAAACATGTTTTTTTTTTTAATTCCGTTGACAGTATCCATGATGGTGTTGACAGTACATTCAGAGAACAAGGTGAGAGCACATGCTGAGTGAGGCGGAGGCAGGTCGCTCTGCAATCGGACGTGAATACATCCCACTGTCCTCTCTGGAAATGTCAACGTGTGCGTTTCTCACGCAGTCTTTTGATCCGTCGCATCGGGAGCCGTTGAGTCCTCCGAGGGGGTTTTGTCCAGTCCCTGGCCGTCGCCCCGGTCATGTGATTGCTCGACGGCGGGAATGGTCTCGTCGATGCTCTCGTATGGCTCGGACGTCCACTGATGGAAGGCAAGAGATGGGAAATTATTACTGCACACTTAGGCGGTGAGTGTAGCTTAGCAAAAAAGATTTATGTAGCATTAGCTAACGGTTTGCTCCTCCCCTCAACCCAGGATGTCCTAAACTGAGACCACTAGCTTCAAGAATGAAACTTATAAACCAGAAACTAAGGTCCACTACAGTGAACACGAGAAAAGGTTTGAGAATAAAAACATGTTATAATAATTATTCAAAAATAAAGTTAAAAAGAAAACTGGTCCAATGTACTTGGCGCTAAAACTCACACAAACCCCTCAAATTACTTCAACATAGTTCCTCATAATTTAGATAGTAAAGCTCAATTTTTGTCTTTAAAACTTTTCAACCCATTTCATTTCACCTACTTGAACAAAAAATAAGATCCTATTTGCGCTAAAATAAAACTCCTTAGCGACAAAGACCTATTTTTGTCCAGCCGAAAATCCTCAACTCACTTAAACCTAATTTCCTGGCACTGAGATGCCACAAGATGGTAGCAAAGCCCCGCTTTTGTCATCCTGTAGCGTCCTTCGTGGCGTACCTGCGTGGCCCTGCTTCCCGAGCGATGCGAAGGTCCCATGGCGATGTTGACGCTGGAGGACGACTGAGTGTCGGTGGTGTTGCCCCCCTCTGCGGCAGAGAGTCCCGAGATCACCAGGCCGCTGGAAAAACTGCGCTTGCCGAACAGCAGACTCAGGGTGGACGACGACGACGACACCTAATGAGATGCACGGAAACGCTAATGATGTCATGTAAGGAGCATAAGGAAATTTCAAGGCTGATTTACAGGTATAATTTGTGGCGTTTTTACATTACAGTATACCCCCACTATAACATGGTTCACTTTTCGCTGTCTCGCACTTTTGCAGATTTTTTTTGCATTAAGGTTTGAATTTTGAGAGCGTAACTAAACGGGAAAAATCTTGACAAAATTGTAATGCCTGTCCGAGAAAATTACAAACTGAAAAAGAATATTGATATGTTGATATATTCTAATTCTGTACCTATTTCCCTTTACAACGATGTATAATAAATGGTCAAATATTTTTGCAGTTATAGCAATTTGAAATTTGCCTCGATGAAATCTAAAATCAAAAATACCTTCATGACATAGGCCTGCTTTTGTGAAAATGCATCAAAAATGAAAAAAAGATAAAGAATAAACAAAATCGTAAAAAACATGAAAAATATGCTATCAATAAACAAAAAATACTAAATCAACAAAACATGTAATAAATCCTAAAAATATAGGGTAAATAAAAAAAAAAGTATAATAAAACAACTACTACTTCACGGATCGCATGTATTTTTTTGGAACGTTATCTCCATAATAAACCGGGGACCGCTGTGTTGAATGAAGTTTAATTATTGAATCTCATCTTTATGTCATAAACGTTTGTGTTTAAAGTTGAAAAAAAAATCCCTTCGATATTAAAGAGTCTGTAGGTAAATATCAGACCTGGCTGGAACGCTGCTGATTCTGCGCCGCCTGGAGCTGCGAGCTGATCCCGCCGGTTCCCGAAAGACGTGGGACCTGAGGAAGAAGGTGCTTGGTTTTCCGAAACGCTAATGCTAACAGCTAGCAATCCGTGTCACGCTTGTGTTCACCTGTGAAAAAATGGATGCTATGGAAGTGTTGAAGGACAGCTGGCTGTTGGACAGACGCTGGACCAGGCCGTGGTTAGAGGCCGAGTCCACGATGGGGCCTGATTGGCTGTTTACCGGAGGCCGCTGGGTCTGAGGCTGCACGGACCTGCTACGATACTCCCTCCTGGCTGCACACAATAGAAATAATAAAAACAAGGAAAATGAAACTTTTGGCAGGTAAATCGAGTTAAAAAAAATGTAGGCGTTTCCTGGGTGCTGTACTAAGTCCCCTTCCATTTGTTGTTTTTGTCCTACCGGAGCTATGATGCCGGTGGCTTCGCGTGGTCCGGGGGGCTCTCTGCTGGTAACCGCTCAGACTGTTGGAGGTGACCGACGACGGCCGATTGTGGCTCAGAGATAACGACCCGCCTGCGCCGCAGTCGCCGTCGTCCATGTTGACGCCACTGTTGCAGCTGTTCAGGTTGTCCTTGCGTACTCTATCGCCGCATGTCAAAATATACCGAAATGAGTTGTTCGCTGGTAGGTTTTGGCTCAATCCTAACATCAGATTTGTTCATGTGGACCAGTGGTTCTCAACCTTTTTTAATGATGTACAGTGTTCCCTCGCCTTAACGCTGTTCACTTTTTGCATTCTTGCTGTTTCGCTGATTCTTTTCGGCAAGGTTTAAATTTAAGAGTAATTAAACAAAACAATCTGATAAAACGTTCATGCCTGTCTTAGAAAATTAATTACTGTGTGCACTTAGTCAAAAAAAAAAAAAAAGAAATATATATATATATATATATATATATATATATATATATATATATATATATATATATATATGAACAGAAAAAGATTTGTATTAAACAAAAAAAAAATCAACCAGGTATTTTTTTAAAACATAACCCCCGCAAGAAACAAGGGCACCCTGTGAATGTTTTTGGTTGAGGGAAGTTCTGTCCAACCTGAGCCATTTGGAGCACAGCCAGGAACGAATGGCATCCAAGCTGGAAGCCCCTCCCCCGATGCTACGAAGTGTCCTGTGCGTTCCCGCGTATGACGTCGTTAGCGGCGACACATACCTGGAAAGAAACGGGCATCAAAAGTCCAGATTCCAGAACATCTCGGCTTTATTCGGGCCCCGCGTACATGGGATAGCCCAGCGGCTGGTCGCAAGACGAGTTGACCATGTTCCTCAGCGCCTGCTTGGAGTTCTGGATGCTGCCGCGCTCCGGGTTGCGGTTTCGTAAGAAGATCAGTTCTTGCTGCTGGCCCGCCCACAAACCTCGCACGCACTCCTTGTTGATCTACCAAGAAAATCAAGGAAGACTCAAATAAGTGAAAATTTGTGGTATACAGGAACAGTCCACAAACATCCCATGGAAGGTTTCTTAAAGCTGCTACCTTGATGACTTTAAAGCTGAGGTGGCGCTTGTAGAGCATAATGATCTTGTACTCGTCCGTGCCGTCGTCCACCATGTGACGCAGGGTGAGTAGCGTGTCGCGGCTGGACAGTACCGCCTTGCGCCAAGCGGGGTCGCTCTCGTGGCAGATGACCAGGCTGCTGCGGTAGTTTGTGATGGCCTCATATAAGATGGATGCCTCCTCCGTTTCCTCCAGACACGTAAAGTGGTCCTGTGAGGGTCACGAGCAGCTCACTGTTACTCTCTTGAAGGACGTGCCGCAATGCATTGTGGGTGGCATACCTGATGCAGCTTCAGGCTCATTCTGACGGCAGGAGCCACAACCTTCTGCAGGAGGTCGAGATCAGCGAAGACCCATTCGTCCTTGGTAGCGATGCGGAAGTCGCCTTTGAATAGCGTGTTGAAACCGTACAGGAAAGATTCCAGGCTTTACAAGGTAGGAAATGAAGACAGACAAAAGAAAGTATGAAATTCAAGCTGTCTCTGATGCCCCCTTGTGGTGGAGCTTTCGAACTTCACGTTATCTTTCGAGGTTCATACATCGATTTTCCTAGCCGCATCCCCCCACAAGAGTAGTGGGCATGCTGGAGCCTATCTCAAAGGTCCCAATAGGCGGGGTAAACCTTGAAATGGTTGACGGACAATTGCAGGAGACACAAATACCAACACACACCTAAGGGCAACTTAGAGTGTCCAATATAGCTACCATGCATGTTTTTTGGGAACATGAGAGGAAACCAGAGTACTTGGAGAAAACCCATGCAGGCATGGGGAGAGCATGCAAATGGCACTCCGACAAACTCAGTACCGGGACACCCTCCACGTCTTCAAGATTTAATTCTTCAGAACTGAAAACAACTTTTGGATTAAGGTGAAACCTTCTCTACAACCCAGTTTACTTTCAGGATCCCTATGATCTGGATGACTGAGCAGATAACCCCATCCGAAGGTTTAGAAAGAAAAATTGACGTTACCCACCTGTTGGACATGTTGTGCGAGGCCGTTCCGAGCGATCGTCTTCCCAGGACCGACAGAGCGTACGATAAAGTCACCAGAGGAGAATCTTCATCGCTTTCGACAGGCTGGACAAACAGGATGAAGAACCTGTTTCAAAGCCATGATTGATCAAACTATCGTCCCAAGAAAAATATATTTATCTTCCAAGGTGTTGTGTACAGATGTCAAAACATCTGAAAGCACACCCCAGGGCTGTCGTTGGCGATGTCACTCTAATGAAAGACTAGGTATGACCCTGTGTCTTTTGAATTGCTTTTATCGAACACTGAAGGAGCTAAAGACTCAAAACCCTAAGACACACCTTTTAGGGTCTGTTGTTAACTGGTGCGGATTGCCTGGTGTATGAATTGTGCTCTACAAGCAAGAATCCATTGCCTACCATCTCAACCTGAACCTACTACAACGCGAACCCCTCTGAGCTCCGCAAGTCTTCCATACCGTCTCCATCTTGCCAGCGCAGTACTGGATCCACTCCAGGTACACGTTACAGAAGCTGGCTCGCGTCACCCCCTGCAGGCAGTGCACGTAGTCCTCGTCTATCTTGACGCTAAAAACCTGAGGGTCTCGCTCGATGTGGTGCCACTTGGTGTAGGACTGCAACGCCTCATGGATGGTGGCATCCTTGAGCCAGGTTGTCAGCTTGGGGGAGTGCACCAGGTAGTAAATAACACTCTGAAAAGAAGAAGGGATCGATGAGAAGATTTTCCAGGAGATCAATCTTCTTATTTGGACAAGTACCTTCAGGTAGTAGGTGATGAGCAGCTTGCGGAGGTCGTAGACCTGCAGCATGGTGGCAGCATTGTTCTCGCTGATGCTGTAACCCTCCAGCAGGTACTTGGTGGCCGTCACCTCCCATGCCAGCCAGCGCAGGTTAAAGGCGGCATTGCAGGACAGCATGTGGGGTAGGTGGCCAGGCTCGCAGCAGCAACAGGCATCATCCTCCTCCACGCCCTCTGTGATGGCCTCCACCTCTCGCTGTTGGCAGTAGGTTCCTGGCAAGGAAGAAAACAACCACTTCAGTCAATCAGACGTTATTACTGTAAAGAGTTGGCCTGTAAGAGATAGCAGTATGCTATCCCCATAAATATAGGGTCTTAAAATTGAGGCCACTCTTACATTGTACAGTAGATAGAAGATTTAAGGACCCCTGAATAGAGCCTTGTGGTACACCAGTTTAAACAAAGCAGCACTCACTTCATTAACATATAATCCAGTTCTCATTTATTCCCTGTTTTTAGTGGCGTACCACAGAGCTGTGTAGCGAGGCTCCTATTCTTATCAACGTTCTAACTTTGGCATCATCTTTGATTAAGTTTGTTTTTCATGGAATCTTGTGTGGGAATCTTACAAATTTTTGCTGGCCCTCAATCATAATTTGTCCGCACCCTGGGAACCCAGCTGTCATCGACTGTTTATCGTTATAATTTACCCACAGTCTGTAACCACCAGAGGGGGGCATTTTGACAAATTTTTCGCAGGTCACTCATTGGTCGGTTCAGACAGTGACGGTCAAAAACCCATCACTTTCCTTCACTGCTTATTTCATCATTTTTTCAGGTTTCTTATCACTTGCCCCCCAAGTTCACTGGTGTACACCATGGCTCTATCCTGGAGCATCACAATATAGCAAGGGAACTCCGTACCTCTGAACTCCAACCCACGGAGCTGGAAGGTAACCAAGCCGTTACCGATCTCAATAAGGTGCACCAGGGCGTTGAGATAATCCGAAGCCAAAATAAAGCAGTCTCCGGCGCTGTAGTTGCCCCAGCGACCCAACATGAGGTCGCCGCAGAGCGAGTGCTGCAGCGAGCGTGTTAGGTACTCGTAGAAGATGGAGTTGAGGTTGTTGTCATCGCAACCTGTCGGAAGACGAGCACAGTCGGTGCGGACAAAGGAAAAGTCATTTGGGAACATTGTTTACAAGAGATTTAACTCACCCGTCTCTTTATCGACTTGAGACACCAGGCGGCTATTGGAGTTGTCAATGCGCTTTGTGCTGGAGATGAGAAGTTTTTCGTGACTACCATCTCATCTTCAGGTGACCAACATAGTATTGACTGTAAGGGTATATTCTATTTTTGTTAGATATTTGGATTCTTAGAAGTATTGGAACATACAAACCATTCAATCCCAAGGTAATTATATATTTTTTTAAAAAGTTTGGATATTTGGCTAAAGGAAGATTTTAAAATGGCTGGTACTAAATGCACTAATTTGTTAAGAACATCAAAGAAAATGCTTTGTTTTTGCCATGTGAAGTGTAATTGCAATAAAATAAGGATTGGCTACTATGTTTTTTTTAAATTTCAGGCAGTTTGATGAATTTGGTTATTTTTTTCAGTTTTAGACTAACCTGTAACATGTATGAACACTGTAAAAAAGTAGTTTGCAATGTTGAAAATGATAGTTTTATCTGATTTATATTCAATGAGGCTAGTGGGGTGGGTTGCAAAATATAACTGAGAAGCACAGTATGTGAAGTTTACATTATGAAGTGTATAACCTCTATTTGCCTTACTTGTAGTTTCTCTCCCAGAACTTGATTGGTCGCGGGTACGAAGAAATGAAGATGGCGCTTCCCAGGAAGGGAGCCAGCGGGGTGTAAAAGACTGTGGTGATCAGCGTCTGCAGCAGCAACATGGCCGAGTCTGATCGGGAACCAGTCAAAAAAAAATAATCTACGCTTGTCACGGTGAGTTATCGCACACGCGCGTAAGCTAGCATAAGGATACGAGGTACGGCGAAGGGTTGGGCGAAGGCGTGGAAGGCGCTGCCCCAGGCGATCTGCCAGGGCGCGATGTAGACCAGGATGAAGTGAAGCTTCAGCAGGAGCTCGCGCATCTCCAACCAAAACAAGACACGTTATAAGCTACACAAGATCAAAAATGACATCGGCAGCTACGGACTTTAAATGGGTGGGCTAAATGTGTATTTTATTCTAAAAATGTAAATATGCAATTCATATAAATAACTGGCAGTTGTCAAGAGGTGTAAATATACTGCATACATGTAAAAAAAATGTCAGGAAAATCAAATATCAACAATTCCCCTAGGTGTGGGAGGGGCCAATAGGGTGGTCATGGCCACCCCTGGCCGCCATGTGGCTCCGCCCCTGCTAATATTACTTCTCTTATTTGGCTGCTTATCTATTTTTTGGACAAAACGACATGTATTTATCATTTAATTATACAGCGCTCACCTTGTGGAAGAGGATGGAGACGAGAAAGAAGTCCAGCAGGAAGCTCTCGGAGGCTCGCGGGCAGTCAAAGTGGAAGAAGAGCAGCGTGAAGAGCAAAGTGACAAACTGGAAGCTGGGATCGCAGAAGGACGAGCGCAGGAGCTTCATCCCGGCCACCGTGGTCAGCAGGACGTCGCAGCTAGGGGGAAAAAAAAGTGTTAAATTTAGCGCCCTCTGTGGGCCTACAAAGGTAAGGCGGCTCTTACTGGATGCCCAGTCTCTTGCGGTGGCTGAGGGCGAAACCGTCGTTGGTGAGCGCGCTCAGGACGATGGCGGGGTACACCACGTACTTCTCCAGGCACAGCAGGCACACGTACAGACGCTCGAACCACATCAGCACTGCGTCCTCTTTCAGGCGCCACAAAAACGCACATGTTAAATGTTTGCCTTTTGTCAACAAAAATAATAATTGTGGCTATTAGTTGCCTGTGCGAAGCCCTGAATTGTTGAGGATGAAAGTCCTCCAACTAAATAAACTGAAATAAATAGAATGTTTAAGCCTTTAATAGGAGCCTTTTCCAAACTTTTTTGGTGTTTTGAAATGAGAATTAATGTAAATTACAATAATATCGGAAAAAAAGAATCTGCATGCAAAGAAAAAGGGTTTCTGTTAACTTTAAGGTTTCAAAATAATATTCAGTGGTTTCAAGTGCATTTTTAAAAATATAAAATATAAGCAAAATGACAGAAACTAAAACAATAATTTTTGGAAATTATTTGTTATTTAATTTATTATAGATACATCATTATATTTGTAAAATTAGTATGGATAAATACATATATTTTTTACATTTTAAATTACATTTTATTTTAGTTACATAATAATACATTTAAAATAAATATGCTATAAATATATATTATGTATATTATATAAATATAATATGTAATTATATTTGTAAAATTAGTATGGATAAATACGCATATTTTTTTATTTTAAATTAAAAAAATTTTAGTTACATAATAATACATTTAAAATAAATATGCCATAAATATATATTATATATATATATATATATATATATATATATATATAGTATATAAATATAATGTATAATTATATTTGTACACTTTGTGTGGATAAATACATATATTTTTTATTTTAGTTACATAATAATACATTTAAAATAAATATGCAATAATCCATTAGTTTTACTATTCATTTTAAATAAAATAATTATTTCATTAAAATTTCATTTCCCATAAAAAAAAAAAAAAAATCAACTGAAGCAGCTCTTGTCCGGAGTGGGCTGAGATGATTTCTGACCTCTGGGCTCAAACTGGTGGTACTCTTTGGTCTTGAGCAGCGGGTGCGAGATCCACAGCCAGGGGTGATGCTTCCTCAGCTGGGGGATGATGTAGTGTGTCACCAAACCCACCGTCCCGGCCAGAGCGTACAGCACGATGGTGACGAAGGGCTGACGCCAGCCAGGAAAAAAAATAAAACAGCAAAAATATAAATTAGCGGTTAACGTGTCCGCCTCGCAGTCGGAAGATCCGGGTTTGAATCCCGAGCTTTTTGCGGCGACGGCGTTTGCTTCATTGAATTGTCTCACCTTGAGCGAAAGGAAGACGGTGCTGGCGGTGAGGGCAAAGGTCAGGATGTAGGCGAGCGAGCACACGATCACGTCCGAAAGAAGAATCTCCTTCTGCGGGATTATTAACCGCATTTTGAATCCATAGATTGCCGGGAGCGCAATTAGGCCAGTTTGATGATAGAAATTGCTCAGTGGGGGTAAATGAATTGTTGTTGCTCACCATCGAATTTTGCAGCTTTTTGGGCAAAGGGTCTTCGATGTCGGCGTCCTGGCTCTCCTTTTCGTCACCCTCGGCCAACGTGGGCATCACTTTTGACTTGATTAACGATCTGCGGGGAAAACACAGGAGTAAACATACTTTTTTTTTTGAACTCATTCAAACCCAAAGACATATTTCTACATATCATTTAATAATCAAAATTTGTGACATAAAAGCCCGGGTGTATATAATTCTTAATGTATTTATTTATTAAATACAAACATTTTATTATTAAATAAAACACAACAAATAACCAATACATTTAAAAAATGAACACATTTTATTATGAAATTAAATTAATTTCAAAGTTGAAATAAAAAAATTGCAATTCCAATTTAAAAAAAAAAAAAGGAAAGACAAAATGCTAATGTGTTACACTTATTTGAATTCATCTTAGCTCAGTAAAAATGTACAACGTTAAATAAATAAAAAGCGATAAAAGTTCCGGTTTGATTTGATGTCAGATCTAACTTTTATAACCTTTGTTTGCAATTAAATATTGCTCACATCACGACGGAGGGGTCGCTGCTCTGCCGACTGAGGTGATAGGAGAAGACCACCAGGAGGCCGCAAAAACCGGAGAACAAGGCCGGCGTGTGCTGCTCGTCCCACGGCTCCTGCGCCAAACAAATACGCACGTTAAAACGTTTTCAAGCATCTCCAGGTACGTTTGATGCGCTTACCTTGAGGGCGCCGAAGCAGAAGCCGTAGAGCAGGGACAGAGCGGCCAGGCTGCGGACGATACTGTACACCGCCGAGATCAGACTGGTGGCGGCTGGAAACGCAAGGAAACACTCCCAAGTAAATTTCAGAGTTTTCCCAAAAATTTCTATTTTTTGTCAGGCTGCATCTTCAGGTTTCATTTTAACATGAAAAAAGCTGTAAAAACAAGTTAATATTTTGTCTATAAATAAGTTTTTTTAGCGCCAGACAATTTTAGATACTCCTTTACAATAAATCTTGAAAATATTTGAAGAACAATCTAAATAAATCCCTGAGATTGAATATCCTGACTCTAAAAAACGTAAAATTACGCCTTTGGGATTGAATGAGGTCATTTAATAACTACGTAATTTTTCACATAGAATGAATCCTTAGAAGTACCTATTAATCTATGTAACTAGCAAGCTACAAACAGTAGCTGGCTAACTAAGCAGCGGCTATTTAGCTATCTTTAGTTAGCCTAAGTATTTAGCCAAGTATCTATCTATGTAACTAGCAAGCTACATAACTAGCGAGCTAAGCAGAAGCTACTTATAGTAGCTATCTTTAGTTAGCCTAAGTAGTTAGCTAATTATCTATCTATGTAACTAGCTACATAGCTAGCTAAGTAACTAGTTAACTGATTTCTTTTTAAGTAACTAGCGGGTAGTTAAGTAGCTACCTATCCATCCAATTAAAAAAAGGAATATATATATATATATATATATATATATATATATATATATATATATATATATATATATATATATGTTTGTGTGTGTTTTCTGACTGACCTGTCCCGCCGAAAAAATGAATGTCAATCTGCTCCAACAGGTAGATGGTGAAGGTGTTGATTTGCGGGAAAAGGCCCACCAAGAACGTGATGGGGAAGCAGTGAGTGAAACCTGTGATGGAAATCAATCACCAGACATCTCCATCAAAAGACCAGCGACTTGAGGTTCAAGCATACGGCCTTATTTTTGGTCCGCACCCACGAGCAGGTTGCGCACGACGCACAGCGCGTCGCGACACACGATGGTGACGCCGTACAAGGTGGACACAGGGAGGTCCTTCCGACGCAGCAGCTGCTCCAGCGTCCAGATGAGCGAGCAGAAGATGCAGAAGTAGGCCGCGCGGCTGTAGGCCACCAGCTGGTTGTGACCCTGCACATAATCAACCCAAAAGTTCATGGTATGCTACGAGATCAACAAAACGATAAAATCCTCTAACTTACGTGTGTTGGTGAAGCTGCATCTGGTTGAACACTCTGTAAGAGCACAAGGAGACAAATGAACATTTGTACACGAAGCTTCATGAAACACTTGTATCGTTTGACTCCTTTAGATGTCACTTTTGCTTCAAAAACGGGGGGAAAATTTAATATATTTTCACTGTACTAGTACGATCTTTATTTTTAAACCATGACCACCATCTAGAGGAGTACAAAATATCACAGGTGCTTCATTAAGCTTTTCATTTTTCGATCAGTAGTAAATAACATAAATCACGGTGTCCAATCTGTGGCCCGGGGGCCATTTTCGGCCCGCTAGTCATTTTCAGTGTCGCGCAGCATAAACCCACACTAGTGTTTATTTTGAAACCAAGATCGCCATCTAAAGTAGTGAAATAAGAACACAGATGCTTCATGAAGCTTCATTTTGTAATCACTAGTACATATATATCAGTGGTGTCCAATTTCTGGCAATTTATCTTCCAAACACTAGTGAAAAAAAATTATTCAACTTTTTAGAAGCAAAATTTCATTGAAAGTTTTATCTACTTTGTGGGTCAAAATGACTTTTTGTACCTTCAGTAAGGAGTACTGGCAGCTGGCGATGACCAGACAGAACTGGAAAACCCAAAAGTCTTTGAAGCAGCCGTCGTTTAGTAGCACAAAGCCCAGGAAGGAAACCAGGAACGCCATGAAAACCGCCACCATGTTCTCCAGAACATCTTGGTTCCTACACAATCCCAAACCTTCAGATTACTCTCATGACATCATATTTTGGACATTGGACATCAAGCCGCACTTAACCTGTCCAGAAGGGCGAGCAAGGTGAGCCGGTCGTATAAAATGTCCACCCACTTGCCGGGAAACAGTTTTAGCTTGTAGTAAATCTTTCGGGTGGGCTTCTCCTGAGTGGACGTCTCCGAGGAGTCGTCTAAAGAGTCCTCCTCCTGAACATTAAGTTGGAATTCAACGTACAAAAGTACATTTTTTTTTTTAAATCAATTATGGTAGTTAAGTGCAGTTCTGTTGTATTTAACTTACCATAATATACAATATGGCTGCATTTAAGAACTTTGTTCTAAAACATTTAATTTGAAACATTTGTAATGTAAATTACGGTATGCCAAGTACAATATAATTTCGTTTTTTATTAAAGTTTTTTTTTTCCTATTTTATCATCACTTATCTCACGTGACTCCAAAAATAGCATTGCATTGTGAAATTTAGCAAGCGATTTTTCACACTTTGAGACTGGTCAATCTTTTTTAAGAAAATACTTAAATGTGGACTGACAATAGTATAATAACAAGAAGAAGAATTTAAAAAAAAGAAATTCGTGACCAATGAGTGTTTGACCTAGGCCAGCGATCCAAAATGTCATTAGCATTGCATTTTGAAAGTTAGCAAACGATTTCCAACACGATAAATTGGCCAATGATTAAAATGGATTTTTAAAAAAAAGAAAAAAACAGTCACACGCATAGAAGGAAAATTGTATAAACTTAAAAAACGATGCCATTAAACAAAATGTGACCGAACATTAAAAAAAAAAATAATAATGATAATTATCTCTCTCTCTCTCTCTCTCTCTATATATATATATATATATATATATATATATATATATATATATATATATATATATATATATATATATATATATATATATATATATATATATATATATATATATATATATAGCATTGTATAGTGAAAGCTAGCAACTTTAGATGGATTTGATAAACAAGCACCTGGAAGATCTCGGGGTGTGTCCGGCGGGGACGAAGTCGGTGCGAAGGAACGATGCGGCGCTGGAAAGGGCAGTCGACGTGAGCGCCCGCCATGCTGTCCTGGCACTCCGAGTTGGAAGAAGTGGACAGCAGGTCGCTGTGCACACACGAGCAACGTTCACCCGCAAAAGCCATCACGGACTCGATTTGACGCGTTTTTCACAAAACATCACAAACCACATGTTGCCTGTGATCAGTTCTGCTCCCAGCGGGAGGTTGAGGGCCCGCTCCGCATACAGCTTCCGTGGCCTTTCTCCTGGAATAACAAACCTAGAAGGTCAACAAAAAATGAGAATTCGCATATGGCAATCTGCGATTGGCTTACGGTGAACGGTGTGAAAGGTGTACGCTTCCTCCTTGTTCGTAGCCTCCGGCCGACAGATGACCTGCAGCATGGAGCTTTCCGATTGGGACGTTTGGGAAGGCAGCGAGTCGTAGTCGGGATCTTTTTCCGTCTGCGGACTGGAGGCCAAACGCAATCACAGGTACTCATTCTTCTTTACGTATAATTGTTTGAATAATCGGACGATGAATCGCTTATCGGAATTTAAGGCTTTTTGCCCCTTTTTTCAAATGCGACCCACTTGGGTATGTGGTACGAAATCCGATACGTATCCGATTTTGACACGAGACTTCAGTCAGAACGGTCAGGTCGGATTCATCCGACTTGCGCGGAACAGACAGGGAAACGTTTCGATTCCGCCTCGGGTTGAAAAAACCCAAACAAAAATAACGGGCCAGGGGAATAAAAATCCGATTTCACCCCAAAAAATCGGAAGTGAGCAATAAGCTCTGCAGTGTGAACAAAAATCCCACTCCCCAAAATGTAGCTTGGTAGCTTCACGAACGGTGTTTGTTGGTACCTGTCTGGTGAAACGATGGGAATGTGTATAGGCAGAAGGGACTTGTCCGGCGCCAGACTGCTGGGCGGTTTGGGTCGCTCCGCTTTGCTGTGCGTGAGGCTCTCTTTGGGGTCATCTGCTCTGGGGGATGCGCTTGCGTTCTCTGCAATGCAATTTGCTGTTTTGGTGCCAGTACTTCCTCAGCAAAGGGTAGATAGTGAGTCGCTAGTTTAGTTCCCGAATCTGCGTTAAATTTCCTTCTGCGGGTTTAGTTTCCGAGTCAAGTGTTCTAAAACAAGTTAATGTTTTCCAATGCTCGCTGAGGTTATTTTGGATTTTTATGGATAAAGACTTTGCACTTTTCCGCTTCCATGTCCTGTTTTCTCCTTAGTTAGTCAGGTTGTTAGTTGGTTAGTTCTTCTGTTTTGTTTGTTTTTCTGTCCAGTCACTGAATCTATGCAAGTACGTCGCTCAAATTAGTTAGTTAGTTCGTTAGTTGGTTAATTAGGTTTTTCTGTTCAAGCTAATAACTCTAGTTAGTTAGTTCTTCTGTTTTGTTTGTTTTTCTGTCCAGTCACTGAATCTATGCAAGTACATCGCTCAAATTAGTTAGTTAGTTAGTTAGGTTTTTCTGTCCAAGCAAATAACTCTAGTTAGTTAGTTAGTTAGTTAGTTAGTTAGTTCTTCTGTTTTGTTTGTTTTTCTGTCCAGTCACTGAATCTATGCAAGTACGTCGCTCAAATTAGTTAGTTAGTTAGGTTTTTCTGTCCAAGCAAATAACTCTAGTTAGTTAGTTAGTTAGTTAGTTAGTTAGTACTAACTAGACCAAGGAAAAAACTGGACACAGAAGTGGAAAAGTAGAAAACTAAACTAACTAACTAACTAGTTAACTAGTACTAACTGGACTCAGGAAAAAAAAACTGGACACATAAGTGGAAAATTTGAAAACTAATGACTGATTTACTGACTGAAAACTCATGACTAGTTAGTTAGTTAGTTAGTTAGTTAGTACACGTTTAGTACCCAAGTCTTTTACTTCGACAGGTTCTCTAATGAGCAAGATAGCTAAATACAGTTTAGTGCTCAAAAAAAAAAAGATTGGGGGTAAAGAAAAAGACAGGACTCTACACCCCAGCAGCTTTCTCATTTGGTCGCATTTTTGGTGACGACCATATTTGTGTATGAGAGCTAACAAACCTCCGCGTTGCTTCTCCATGTCCACAGATGTTCCTACTTCCGGCTGGATCTTTGCTTCTTCTTCCTTGGCGTTCCCCCGGGCACTGAGCGACTCCAACAAGGAGACAAACTCTAAGAAGTTGGACTCGTTGGGAATCTGACCCTCTTTCGCCTCCAGGTCTGACTTGGAGGTGGTCATGGTGGTCTGGCATTGAGATGAAAGAAAAATGTATGCATGTATAAAAAAAGTGAAGGTAGAAAACAAAGTGACAACATACTATATTTTGGGAGCGGTCCGAGAGCAGGACGGCGTCTTTCCCGCTGTCCATGCTGAGCCCTCGTAAGTGCGTCCTCCCCCCGGGGCCGTAACGGCCCAAAGCGGGCGGAAGACGCAGGAAACCTTGAGTGTCCGCGCTGGAAACTGGAGCGTCCGTGTCATCGGGGTGGAAGTGGGAGTGGACGTCCACTCCGGATGAGGTGTTGGAGGTCTGCGGCGGGCTGGCCCGGTCCGGCTCTCCGCCCAGGCGGGGACACCCCGAGGTGGGCGAGTGTGACCCGACGGTGTCCCTGCATAAGTAGAATTCTTGGCTCTGGCTCACCATCTCCCCCAGGGAGGTCTCGTCCTTTGACGGGTCCGCTTCGTCTCCTTCCTGCGCTTCTTCTGCTACTTCCTGCTTGTCGTCCTCGGGCAAGTCGAAAGTGATGACCGGGATCTTGATGTGACATTCGCCAGCTTCCTTTTGGGCCTGAGACACATGTGGCGCGTCCAACAGCCAGGAAATTGAGCAAGGCCGCCGCCAATTCTCTCACCTGCGCGTTCTCCATCAGGCTGTGCTTGACGCTCTCCTCCAATTGGGCTGCGGTGCGAGGGTCGCAGCTCATGGTGATGACGATCTTGACTGCGTCGCCGTCCCCGTCCGGCTGATGAGGAGGAGGAGACGAAGTCGCCGGAGCGGAACTGTCCGTGAGGACCACTTCGATTTCATCCGAGCAGTACGTCTCCTCCCCTTGTCCGTCCTGACACTAGATACAAAAATACAGCTACTTATTAGTAACACTGCTAATCTCCCAAACGGACAAAGATATCTGGGTTTATTCAGTCGGTAGGTTAGCTAGCTAGCTAGTCACACTGTTAGATTATTATCTCGCTAGTTAGCTAAAGAATCTGACTGTCAAATAGCCAGCTAGTCCCCCAGTTAGTTATTTAGTTAGCTGACTGGCTAACTAGCTGACCTGGTTAGTTAGTTAGTTAGTTAGTTAGTTAGTTAGTTAGTTAGTTAGTTAGTTAGTTAGTTAGTTAGTTAGTTGAAAGTCTGAGTAAAATTTCCTTCTATGGGTTTAGTTTCAGAGTCAATTGTTTCAAGACGGATTGATAGTTTACAATGCTCGATGAGGTTACTTTGGATTTTTTTTTTTAATATATATATAGACTTTCTTTTTTTTCCACCTCATCAATGCGAACAAACTAACTGACTAACTAGGCATAATTCTCCAGACAGATGTTACTGTTACTTAGTATTCAGTGCGGTGACTGGAGATTAATACCTAGTTATTTAGTTAACTAACTAGGCATAATTCTCAAGACTGATGTTACTGTTACTTAGTATTCAGTGCGGTGTCTGGAGAGTTATACCTAGTTATTTAGTTTGTTGGTTAGTTAGACAGTTAGCTAAGCAGTTAGCTAGGCAGTCCATAAATCAGTCAATATATCTGTTTGCTAGACAGTTAGCTATTAGTTGGTCAATAAGTCGCTTAATCCGTCAGGTAGCCAGTTAGTCGGTCATTCATTCAGTTTGTTAATTAGCTGTTCAAATAAGTTAGCCTGTCAATCAGTCGGTCAGTGAGTCGGCCGGTCATTTCCATAAAAGTTAAAACTCATGTCTCTTTTTTGGTTTGGTTTTGAGTGTTACAGGACTACACCTGTGTAGCTGGGTCTGGCATGTTAATGTGTTCGTGAGGGCACTCCCGGGGTGTCTCCAGTGAATTGTTGTTGGCATCTGATGGCTCCTTGTGGGCCTCACTCTCCTCCTCAACACCGCCATCTTCATTTACTTTTTGGGGAGGAAGAACTTCAGAGGTTTCTCTGCATGCTTCCTCATTCTCACTGGCTTTCTCCTCTTGTCCCTCCACATCCGGCACCTCCTTGTTGTCAACATCCACAAACTCTGTCTCCTGTCTTTTATTTGGGGACGGGGGTATCTGCTGAACCTGCAGCAGAGGTGCATCCTTTTCGGGGGTTTCCGGGTTCAGGTTCGGGCCTGGCTTCTCGTCTGTGGTGGATTCGGCATTGCAGGCCACTGAAATTATGGGAATCGTGCAGAAGAAGGACATTTTAGATCAGATTAGAGCGTGAATCCTCCAAATGAGCTTCAGCCAAACGTTACCTTCTACTGTCTTCCCCTCATCTGATTTGGAGCATGCCTGCATGGAGGAGAAACACCTCATTAAAACTGGTGTTGTTCCGATACCATGTGCAGTATCGGCCGATACCGTGCTGATACCGCAGCAACACCAAACAGCTGCATATGCACTTGGATATGGTTAGGAACTCTAATTTGTTCAGTATTTTAACCAATTCTTTGATCTTTACATCAAAGGCATATTATTTAAAGTAAACACCAGGGAGCTGAAAATTCACCAAGATGGTGACAAGTTCAACATGGCACAACCACTTAGTTATCACACTACCAGGAGTGTACTATGCCTTAGCTAAAATACTGCAAAAATGATGTGGAAGAAAATGACTCAAAAATGGTCAAAAACCTCCACAATGGAAAAAAAAACAAAAAACTTAGTGAGTCCAGTGGAAGCTTTTTATTGACTACTTGGTGTAAATGACTAACACAGGGTAATCGAATTCGTAAAATCTGAGAGTTTCGATACATTAGCATGGGGATACGGCATCGCCAAATCATTTGTTAGTACTTGCAGATACCAATACCACCATTTTAACACGGTATCGGCTCCCAGTATCGGTATCGCAGCAATACCAATTCAAGTGTTCGTCCATTGAATGTGCGGCGACCGCTCTTACCACCCCAATCAGTCCTGCGTCAGTTTCAGTCTGCTTGACGGTCACCTGGATCACCTGACTGGGACGCTTGCGGGCCAGCATCGTCATGGCAACGCTGTCTGGGACTGTGCTGCTCTTCCTATTGGATAAAGGTGAATATATATATATATATATATATATATATATATATATATATAGGGTTAGGGGTTAGGGTTAGGGTTTGTATATTTGACCTCTGTTGACGCTCACCTGATTTTGGAGGGGAGGCAGGCGTCGGAGGCGGCGTTGCTCTTCTTGTCGGCGGCCCTGCTGAGGTCGGAGAGGCTGCTGCGGACCACCGCCTCGCCCTCGTCGAACAGCACGTGCAGCCGGTAGTTGGCGGTCTTGACCAGCACGAAGAAGACGGTGACCGAGGCGCAGTAGATGCTCAGGGCCATGGTGGTCGGAGGCAGGGCCTTTGGAAGAATATGACCCAAAGATGATCAAAATACTGCACATGGGTGAAGTATTTTCAAACGTTTTTGTTAGTGTGTTCAAATAGGTTAACACCACGTTGGTAGTGCCATGCTTCTGTAGGTGATGCTGATTTGGTTAGCAAAAGACGTTAAAGGGTGTGTCAACAATTGGATTAATAATCTGCAATCATTACATTTACTGATTTTTTTTTTTTTTTTTTTTAGCTGTCAGGCAAATACTGTATTATAAGATTTCAATTTTCTCAAAAGCTGGCAGTGCATTAAGCCTTGTAATCCGGTGCATCTTAAACAGTGCGTAAATCCAAGTTTTCATTTTTTGGGACATGAAAAAATAAAATGACTTCATCATCATGTAAAGTTTTCAATTTTTACTTCTGCATTTCAGTTATAAATTTAGTTTTTTCCATCAGTTTTTTTGTAATACTGTTTAAAATGTATATGTTAAACGTTATATGCTATACTGTATATACTGCAAAATTGAAGCAATTTATATGGGAATAAGGCGCAAAACAAAAGTTTTTGTAAAAGAAAGCATATACAAAATAAAACGTATTCAATTAACAAAATGATATATTTTCAGGTTTTTGGTTTCAGTTGGATTAAAAAAAAGTATGTTTTTAGGAATTATAATTTTTATTCTTTTAAACTCTCAATTTGTTCTGACATTGATCCAAACCGTTTTTTAACATACTCAAGAGTTTTATTTTGCCATTCTTATGTCCACAAATCATCTTTATTCTTAATTTCTGATTATCTAATAATGAAGTTTGACTGATTCATCTGATTGTTTTGTTGACATTCCCTTTAGCGCAGCTCCATCTAGTGGATGCATAACGCCATTCCCTACTGTAGCTTCTATTCTATGCGCCTTATAATACGCCCTGTACATGAAAACAGTTTTAAAATAGGCCATTCATTACGGGTGCGCCTTATAATCCGGTGTGCATTATAGTGCGGAAAATCCAGTGCAAGATTTGCTGTCTTTCAGAAAGGCATTTATTTGAAGAAACACAGTACGGTAATTAATTTTGCAATTTCTAAACAGGCTCTATCGGATTGCGAATCCCCGCTCAGGATTAACACGGCTCGCACACAACGAGCACGCGCGCGCGGCGACGGCGGCGCTCGACAGACGCCGCCGCATCCGCCCAGGCGTCAACACACTGCGACAATGCAAAGCACAACAATGGAGGATGTGGGGAATGTATCCAAAAGGCCCCGACTCACCAGATGGAGAGCCAAGGGCAGCATGAGCAGGAAGATCCACAAATAGAGGTGGCAGGAGTTGTTGAATTTCTTCTGCTCCGGGTCATGGTACCAGCCCCCGGTCAGAGACGCCCAAACGCCCTGACGCAGAGTCTGGGCGACGTGGGAGCCCATCTCTGCCTCCTCCTCCTCCTCCTCCTCGTCCTCCTCCTCCTCCACCCCTTCCCCCCCGCTCAGGTCGGTCGGACGAATGGTGCTGATGATGCCGCTCGGCTACGACGGAGAGGCTGGCTCCCTCGGCGGGCGCTACGCGCCTCCTCCCTCACGGCTGCCGGCTGCGGCTCGCGGCGGTCCTGGCCTCTCCCATCCCGGCGTCGACGGGTAAATCGGCGCCGACGTCCTCATCCTGCCGCCTCGCCTTCCTCGCTCTCTCCCTCGCTGGCTCCTCTTCCTCGCTGGATCGACAGATGCGCAGATTTGACCGCCTCCTCCCCCCTTGTTTCCTCCCCCCCCCCCCCCCCTCTCGCCCCCGCCGCCCTCGCTCTCCCATTATGTGATTCCCACCTTCAATGTTGATCTGCGCTGAATAGCTTGCATGGAGCTATTTGCATATCGCACACTTACAGTATACAAAATATCATATTTTAATATAGAAGGACGAGCTAGCCTGTCTTTGTTTTACAAAACCGCTCACATTTTTGTTTTTTTTTGAAATACCTAAAATCTAATGAATGTAATTCCAAGGAATACAGAGTGGCAGCGCAACAGCCAAATTCGCAAATTACAAAATTAGTAAATCTGAGTCATCAATGACTTTAGAATTAGTACATGAAATAATAAAATAATTAATTACATTTGTATTATAGTACTTCAAGTAATCAACTCATTTAATACCTCAAATAACCAATTACTTTGGGACTTTAGAACCTCAAATAATCAATTTCAGTAGTACTTAATTACATAAAGTAATCATTTATTTTAGTACTTAATTACCTAAAATAATTTATTACTGTAGGACTCCATTTAGTACTAGCCATTTTTAGATCCTCAATTAGCCAAAAATTTAAGAAAAAAAAAAAAAAAGAAATGTAATAAGTATCAGGGAATTCATGTCTGCACTCTTAAAACGACATAAAAATGTGTATTTAGGATTGAATGAGTTAATCTTTTTTTTGGAGGGGGGCAACATCAATAGATTTTTGTGTAAATCCTGCAGAAATATGCATGTATGCCGCTTTTTTTTAATTATTTTAAAATGCACCCAACACGATGCTACCCAGAACCTTTGCCGCACTGTGTTTGTTTACATAGTTCTTTGGTTACTGGACGAGTACATTATTTAGTATGTTATTTATTTATTTTCATTTTTATAACGGATGAGTTGTTTATAATGGATCAAACGCGTGGTCCTCGGAACGTGTGTTTCAGAAAAATTGCGAATTCATTGAAAATGTACATAAATATGCGGCCCATTCTTCCCATGGCTTCTCTGAATTCGGCGCGCTTCACTCACATTCCTGTGGCTGCTCAACCCCTCCTCCCCCTTTTTTGCGGTGATCAGGTGGTAGTAAATCCACCAATCGGAAGCTTGCAAGCAGGTCGGCTCCGCCCTCCGGCGTCCCTCTCGGGTCCGCCGTGACGCCACGGCACTTCGTCCACAAAACTCCGACAAGTGACGAACCTCCCCGCAGGGGGGTTGTTTTGATACTCCCCCTCTTTCACGATTTTTTCAGTTTTGTTTAGTTTTCTCCATATTTTTTTTCTGTTACCGTGACGCCGAGGATGTTCAATGGGATTTTGAGAGCCCACTCACCGCTCACCGAGGAGGGCTTAACGGGAGAAGTAAAGCCGAGAGGAGCAACTTTTGACCAGCGACCGCCTCTCTCCTGACCGCTCAAGCTAACCGTGCTAACCCGTTAGCCGCGCGCGCGTGTGTGAGTGGAATGCGGCGGAAAGTTCGTCGCAACTTCGCCAACTAAGAGAAGAGCAAGCCCTCCACGAAGCATGGCCGGACGACGACTGGGTGACATTAAACGTCGACTTTGAGAGAGGAAGCCGTCGCTCGGCGGCCGCAGCTTCATTCCCGGGGGCAGGTGCACCTCCTCCCCGCGGCACCTGTGACGAAGACTCGGCGGTGTCGGCGCTGCTAACTTTAGCTTAGCATCGAACACAAGTGGGGGACTTAGTTAAATCCCCCTCCCCACCTTCGACGTTTGGACTTTTTCACGCAAGGAATGCACTTTGTTACGTTTTAAAACCAGAGTAAGGTGCATTCGGTCGATTTTAAGTGAGCGTTAAGCCAGCCGCTTGTAGCCGGGTGTCGACGGACCGGAGTGGGATAAAGTTACAGTCCCGTGTGGGACGCTCCTCGCCGAGGGACTTTGGCCGGTGTCAAGATCTCAAGCGGGGAATTCCCCAGCTTTTCAAGCGCTACACGCAACAAGATGCAAAGCTGCAAAAGTCACCCTTTGCTTTTCTAATTTAGCCTCTTAAGCCCCGCACCCTATGGTGCCATTACGGCCACCGAGAAATGGATGTCTCGCAGGCCGCTTTCCCAAACGGTGAAGGGCGGCCGGGCGGCGGCAACGGTGATGGCGGAGGGGGGAGAAGAAGAAGGGAGCACGCCTGGACAGATTGCCCCACGCACGCGTGGGCTCACTCGGCCCCGCTGTGCCCGACCCGATCGCTGTGGACCGCCGCGTACGACTACGAGGCGAGCGGCGAGGACGAGCTCAGCCTGTGCCGAGGTGACGTGGTGGAGGTCCTGTCCAAGGACGCGGCCATCTCCGGCGACGAGGGCTGGTGGACGGGCAAGATCAACCACCGGGTCGGGATCTTCCCCTCCAACTATGTCACCTACCAGCCAGCCATATATCGTCTCCCCGTCTCCAGCGTGCGGGAGCGGGTTCCGGCTTCACCGGTGCAGATCCCCTTCTCCGAGCTGGTGCTGGAGGAGATCATCGGCGTGGGGGGTTTCGGCAAAGTCTACCGCGGCACATGGAAAGGCCAAGAGGTGGCGGTGAAGGCGGCCCGGCAGGACCCAGACGAGGACATTACCGCCACGGCGGCCAGCGTCAAGCAGGAGGCCAAACTCTTCTCCATGCTGCAGCACCCCAACATCATCAAGCTGGAGGGGGTGTGCTTGGACGAGCCCAACCTGTGCCTGGTCATGGAGTACGCCCGAGGGGGCACGCTGAACCGGGCGCTGACTGGAAGGCGAATCCCGCCGCACATCCTCGTCAACTGGGCCGTGCAGATCGCCCGAGGGATGCACTACCTGCACGAGGAGGCCGTGGTCATCCATCGAGACCTCAAGTCCAGCAACAGTAAGTAAGAACATGCACATAAAGGTCAGTGAAGGCTTTCACAACCCTGGTGGAGTCAAGGCAGATGTTTTGCATTATGAAAAGTCTCATGGTGATGCGTGAAAACCTCCTGGAATTTGCAAGTAGGAGCTCAAATGTATCTGGGGGAAAAATAACCTTTTGGTGCAAGGTGCAACGATCGATTAATCTGCAAACTAATCCATCATATTTGATTTATTTCTATTATTGTATTAATATTTTTTTAAATATTTGTTTGGGGGCTGAAAGACTCTTAAAATGTTTCGTTTTTGTACCTCTTCAGGTAATTAATTACGAAGTACATTTACTAATGTACTTTATGTAATACAGTACTAAAGTAATTGATTACCTCAGGTAACTATGGCGATTGATTACTTTAAAACATGTCGAATTTCAAAATACAATGATTCTGACAGTTCTATGCGATTGGACGTGCTAGATTTTGTGTACAAAAATATTAATTGTCCAAATTTTGGACCATATAAAACCATTATAATTACAATTTTTGAGATGCATATTAATAAGATTTACGACATTGATTTTTCTGCGATTTTTGCAACATTCCGTTGAGCGGTGGTCAACGGAAGCACAGAGAAAATTCTTTGTTGACTTGTGTTTCACCTCAAGACAGTAGGTGGCGGTAGGGATCAATTAATGGATTTGTCTTAAAAGTGTCATCGTCACGTCACACACTACAAAGACAGACCTTACATTTTTCAATTTTTTTGTGGGTATTAATACATATAACCTACATATTTATGAATAGAATTGAATAGAAACAACTTTATACCTTTAAAAGCATTTACAAAATTAGGAAAAAAATGCAATGTGTATAGCTTGCAAAGTGTGTGCACAAGGGTTAACTGATCATAACCCCTGTTTGAAATTTTAAAATTAGAAATTTCCAAAATTCCTCATTGCAAATTCCTTCTCAAAAATATAGAAAAAACTTTATAGCATTCCCAGGAATTTACCACTCCTTTGCAAATCTCCTTGTGGCTCATTTTCAACTTAACTGTTGCGTATATGTGACTTTCAATCATCACATTATTACATACACACAACAAATGGAAAATGTACATATTTTGAAATCTGAAGTCTGAGAAACCAATTGAAAATTAAAAAAAGAAAAAGGCCTTTTGAAAATATACATTCTTTCCCCAATTAGGAAGGCGCTTGTGTGGATGCACTTGAAATCTGTGTGTGCGCCCTCGAGAGGATGTGAAATGAAGTTAGTTTGCACAGCTGGGATGCTCCCCCCACCCTTATCCCTTAACACACACACTCAGTCGAGCACACCTTCCCAGACCCCCCCCACCACCCAGTCCGACTTGAAAATGTTGTTCAAATAGAGGCAGTGATTGGACAAATGTAAACACGCGTGTGTTTGTGCCACATGAGAAAAGCGGGTAGCGCAAGTTCTTGAAGAAATGTTCGATTTTTAAGCATTAATTAAGATTGAGCGCGTGTGTATCATGAATGATGGTCTCGTACTCTAAATGGTGATTTCATACGAGCGCCATTTTGTCATTTTTAATTCAATTTATAGTCTGGATGTGTTTGTATTTGGTCTCAGTTTTTCACTCACCTTTCAGATTGATCATAATGATAACCACTAATACCGTCTATCATTGTGAAAATGAGCGTTTTTCTTTTTGCCTAATCTAATAAAGGAGGTGTTTAAACAGGGCGGAATATGATTGGCTGCTTGTAGAGTTGACCCAACAAGCTGTGTCTTTGAAAATAATTAGATGGCAATTCTTTTTTTTTTTCCTTTGTCTCAGGACATGATAGGTTTGCAAGTCTAAGCCGATGAATTTCGATGATGTTGCCACGCCTGGGAAAGGATCGGAGAAATTAAAACCATTCATGCTTAGCATGCTTTCCGTGCGTTTTTGTCTCTTACAAGATGGCTCTCAAAATGCAACTTCAAAGGGGGAAACCTAAGTGCTAATTTTTGATCAGAAACGCGTATTTATGTTCATGCTAGTCAATTTTTTTCCAAAGCACAGTGCGCCTCACAGAGGACATTCGTGAGAACGTGGTGCAGTTTGACGATAATAGGACTAGTGATACGGTATCACTAATGCTTGCAGAGTCGACTCAACAAAGTGCTGAATAATTAGATGGTACTTGCAGATTTTTTCTTTTCTTTTTAACTTCTTGGTATGCATGGAAAAAGTCTTGTCTTGAAGATAACTCGCCAGTGCCGGGGCAATGTGACCCACATTCTTTCACTCAGTGTTATCAGTTCTCCCTTGTAGGAATAATGTGTTCCCTCAGGAATCGGGCAGAAGTATCAAAGTAGCTAAAGTTGACAGCTAAAGTTAAATTCAAGGCAACTCTGTTTGACATATATGATATAAATACACTTGTTTTTACCCCTGTGGGCATTATGGCAGTCCAAATCAAATAAATGTACAAACTATGTAATTGTCAGTTCGGTTCAGCTTTTTTTGAAAATGGCAAAGACGTGAGTTAATTAGAGGCCAGGTGGATTGAAAAGACTTCAACTGTGGCGGCTAATCGGGTGTTTGGCGAATATAAACAAACCCCCGCCCCCTCGAGTGGACGCCAGGCTGCAAACACACAAGTCAATGTGTTTGTCCTGCCACTTCAGCGCGACCTCCACCAAGACACGCCCGGCGCGCTCAAACTAACAGCTGCACGCATTCGAGTTTGCGTGTGGAAAGTGAACACGGCTTTGTTACATTTTAAAAAATATTTTGCAATGGATTAATTTGTTTTAGGTTTGAGAAACTCCGCTTGTATCATTGTGTGATTAAAATAAAGACAAGACAAGGCAAATTTGATTGTATGGCACACGTTATCCACTAAACAACTCAGTGCATTATTTAACACTAAAATCGTTTCGGAAAAAGAAATGGCAAAAATCATATCATCATGTAGTTAGATGAAGATGATTAAAAGCAAACAGTCTAGATGAATTGGCAGTTTGTTCTACCATTTTTGCAGCATAACATCTCAAATGCTGCCTCGCCATGTTTAGTATGGACTTTGGCCGGAACTAACTGACTTCAGTCCTTGGATCTGCGAGCCTTGCAAGGTTTTATATCCTGTAACGACACATAACAGGTGTATTCTGGGGTTAACCTTTCAGCAAAAAAAAAAAAAA
Organism: Hippichthys cyanospilos; assembly: GCF_059441005.1. Classification (NCBI taxonomy): domain Eukaryota; kingdom Metazoa; phylum Chordata; class Actinopteri; order Syngnathiformes; family Syngnathidae; genus Hippichthys; species Hippichthys cyanospilos. The sequence goes on from NC_142376.1 coordinate 3,223,128, forward strand.
AAAATCGAGTGAAAGACCATTAAATTAAAAGAACCAAGCTGGAATGCAATCCAAAGCCATTTCTGACCGTTGAATTAAATGACTTTATAAAATTAGACCACTTTTGAGAACATAATAATAATATCCTGTGGGTCTTGTGTTCTCAATCAAAAGTGGTAAGGCCACATGAATTTGAATCGTGATCACAATATTGGCTGCCACCATTAATTGAAATGATCCTCGACAATATTAAAATTTAAAATGCCTGATTTAACCCTAACCCTAGATGTCAAATCAAGTACTGTCATCCTACCACCACGGGGAAATTTTTCCCACATGTTTGCATGACAAAAGCTTCTACTTTGCTCACCATAATATATTATTTACCAGTATGAAAGGGCATTGAGTTTCTCACCCGATTCCTAATATATAAAGTGCTAGCTGTCGATTAAAGCCCATTTTGAAAAATCAGGAATAAATTCAGTTTGAAATGACAGAAAATGACGTTTTGACTGGTAATTGATTAAAAGTTGCTTAAAAATAAATATTGTGCCTGGTTCAAAGTAACCTTCATTTTATTTCATTTGTTTACACTCAGCAAGTGAGTTCGCTGTGTTACCTGTGTGCCAAGTTTTTGCCATGTCTTGCGTGAATGTTTTAATTATTATTTACTTTAATTATTGTAGTTCATTATTATTATTTGTAACTATCAATCCTTGAAGCCTTGTTTACATACTGCTTGTTTAAAAAAAAAAAGGCAATAAATAGACACGTTTGACCCAAACATGATGAATAATCGCGATTAATAATTGGGATTTCAATATTGACCAAAAAAATTGTGATTCTGTTTGTGGCCATAATTGTGCAACGCTATTCAGTGCTGTCGGTACTGGTGAGTACTCAAGAGTTGAGTACTCACTCATACTGGTACCAGTCTGAGAAAAATGGTATGGAACATCCCTGTTTTGTCATTTTAAACTTCCATTGACTTGTAGCCCCCCCCAAAACATTTTTGTAGTCACTATATGACTTCAAAATTGTGTTTTGTTTTGAGGCCGAGCGGAGTTCAAAGCAAGGTTGTCTTCTAGCCACACAAGCGCACCCCTGCGGTGCGACGGGTGATTTTCCCAGCAAAAAAAAAAAAAAAAGCGGGAATAGTTGGACTTGGACAAGTTCCTGGGCCGCATTGTTTGCTCTTATTTTGAGTGCGGACGGGCCGCTTGGAAAGACCCGCCTCCACCCCTCCGCTCGGCCCGTCATTTGATCAACTGGCAGTGTATACATCTGCACGCCGGACAAACATGCCACTATTTGATCAATGATTAGCCTGTAAAGTAATATGTTGGAAGTCAGCGAGATTTGCCCAATCTCCTTTTGTGTTTTCCCAGCTAATCTGTAAAATCCCGGCCCGCTGGGAGGAATGTTGCTAATGAGGGATAAAAGCTTAACATACGTTTGCACAATGGACTGGTCAAGCAGCGGTTGCTAGGCTACTGCGGCCCAAAGAATGGCGAGGACTCGGAGGGTCCCAAAGCCCTCGTTTTGTTTTGTTCCGTTCATATTTAATCTCCCAGAGAGCAGCGCTACTCTTTTATTGCGGCAAACTCGAGGGGGTTAGCCTCCTTTGCTGATTTTCTCCTTCCCTCGCCATTCCTCCCTTCCCCTTTACACTCTTTAGTATTTTCCTTGGTCTGTTTTCTGGCTCTTGATTAAGACGTTGAAACTTTTCTCTTGCTTTCTGCAGAATAAAATGTGCTCCCAACGCAATCTTGAAACTGATTTGCTTGCAAAGATGCCATTGAATGTGAAATTGGAAGAATTTGCATATTTGAGTGTAAAATGTCCGCCAGTAAATGAGAATGTTGGGGATTAAGTTTCACACCTAACTGTCATCATCATAAAAGATGTTTCATTTCTACTTTTGCTGTTATTAGGGGAAAATTGGATTTTAAACTAGAAAATGGACAGTTGATTTTTTTGTATGTTCCCTTTTTACATAATCTCCGTACTCAAGTATTTGCCGCCCCGTAGCTCCGCCCCTTGTTTATGCGCTCAAAAAAGCAGGAAAATAATGACACTTTTCTTCAGTAACAAATTTCTAAGTCACGATCTTAAAACTGCTCTAAGAAAATGGCCAGAACTAATGTCGTCTGCCATTGCGATCACCGATTCCTTGAAATAAAGCCAGATATCAGCCCGATACTGATACTGTTATCAATACTCGACCATCTCTAAATATAATATTTGACCTCCCCCAATGGTTAATCTCATTTTGATTGAACACGAGTGTTAGAAAGTGTCCTTTTTAAAACCATAAAAAGAATATTGACTGTCAAAGCTGAAATTATGATGATTTGTGCAGTTTTAGGACTCGAAAAGATTAATCAATTAATCAATTTAATCACCCATCAATTGTTCCTCTCAAATCCTATGTTACAGAACAACCAAAACAGAATAAATAATCACAAACATGCACATTTAGTGTGTGTTAAAACTTTCTAAAACAGCGTCAATTGACTTCGTCAGCCATTTCATAACGCCGTAGAGAAAATACATTCCCTTTCGTTTTCGACGCATGCCTTTCGTGTCTGCCTATAGGAAAAAATGATTGGCAGCTGAACAGCCTGCCAGCATTTTAATTACATAAGAAGCGGCGACAAGTACATTTACACACGACTCATGAAAACGTGCAAATGAGTTAAACATGTAAAAAAATGTGTTTTAGTACGCAAAATGGGACTGATATGGCAGGCTTTTTTTTTAAATCGGAACAAGAGTGACCAATACAGGCAAGAAAACCAGAGATAATCCCTTGATGCTCGCTGAGCTGAGCTCCAGCATGATCCAGAACTCTGCAGGTGTTTCTTACCTTCCGCATGCCTGCGTGCTCATCAGTGGCAAGCAAGGAGTGCCGGTATTTGAGTTGTGAAAGATAAGAATCACAAATTAAAGGCTGAAACTTGGCCAAGAGCCATGGCGCAGAAGGGTTAGTTTCACTTTGGAGTCGAGCATCTTGATTGGTGTCACTCAACTTTATTTTGTTATGAACCGAGATGAAATGATAATAAATCAGTCGGACGACGACAGTTCGGAATTCAGATTGCCGCCCGCTTGAATCTGATGGGATCGATGGAATGTTTTCCTTGTAGCGAGATGTACATATGTTTTAAGAGGTGGGGTATGAGGAAGCAAAATATGAATGCGGGTATGTTTTGAAGATAATAAGCGTGGAAGTTCAGATCAGTGCATCCCTTATAGCATTTTATCTCCATCAAAAGGTGCTTGTTAGATTCATGGAAACTTTATCTTTGGGAGTTCCTTTTTAGCTGTACAGGGGACTCCTGCCATATGAAATTAATCTGTTCCAGAGTTGGCGTATGGCGGGCAATAGAAACCTAACGCGTGCAAAACCCCAGGTAAAAACATGCTAATTTTATAGTTATAGTTTATATTAATTTTTATATTGTGGGTTCATTCTGGACAAAGTAGCCTTCAAAGTCTTTTCCTCAATAAGTCATTATTTCAAGTAGGCCTCCTGGTGTTGCCTATTAAAAGTGTTCTTTTTCCTCAAAGTTGTAGGCTCGTCACCTGTCTCTTGTCAGGGCCTTTTCCGCCCGAGCCTAAAAGATCAAAATGAATCCAAGAGAACCCGGCCAGTTTTCAAAATAAAAGGTTTTTCAAAATAAAATGGCTTTTAGACTCGAATAATACATAAAACGGAAATAGTTCATTATTTATTCCCAGTACCAATTGATCACACCGGTAACTGAGGACCTCTGCTCTAAGCTGTTGATAATTGAACAAATGGTGCAGCATCACATGTAGACATACAATATAGCAATTATCCGGCATCTATTATCTTCAGAGAAAAACAGCTCAAATTCCTAGTATTAACAGTCTCTCAATTGTGAAACTGCTTCATTTGAGAATGATGTGCTCGATTTCCCCCTGGTGGTTACGTGCGTTGTCATGGAAATATTAAAAAATCATGTATTCTCATATTTGAGAATATTTTGGCTTTTTTTAACAGTGTAAAAGAAGCATTTGGAAAAAGGCTCACTCCAACCAGAGCGTTGTATTTTTTATTTATTATTTTTTTTTAAACTCATGTTTTTATGTGATTGATATTCAGGCATAACTCCACAAACGGAAAGGTTCATTTATTGCTTTATTTTTCCTTCTTTCAAATACCTGCATACGTGCGGCGTGGACACAGCCTCAGTGGGAAAGTTAGGGAAGGGGGTGCTAGGTGTTGAAGGGCAATTTTTCCCACAACTCCCCCGGTGACACAGTTACTGTCTGTCTTTTCTGTGACAAGAGAATGGGGCAGAGGGGAGAGAGGAGGAGTGGAGATGCTTTCACTCTGTCTTTTACGACCTCTCCCTGACTGCACCTATTGTTGCCGTGCAGGGTGAAAAGGAAAAGGGCCCACAGCTGACATGGCCTGCCCTCCCAAACAACCAATCACCACCGCACACACACCCCCTTTCCAGACAAACAGATATAAATCCAAAAGGTACCAGCCTCATAGCACCCCTTAGGTTCGTTAGGCTATATTTAGCCCAATTACAGGTTCCTTTGCGATTGATAACGCAAGCGAGCCGGTTGGGGCTCGAGATGTCGGAAGAATCGCAAGTGACCGTGATGGGATGGATTTAGGCGGCCGGAACGTCCGGTCGGGGAATGTTCAGCAGAACTTATCTCTGCTTACCACAGGAAGCCCCGTGCACTCAAGCTGAAGTCTGTTGGCGCAGTTAGCAAAATACCGCCGCGGCAAGTTAGCGGGCGGCAGTCTGAGTTTTTACAGGGCCCGCGTTGCCTCAGTGCTCGGCAATGTCGCTAAAAACACAAGAAGCCTTTGCGGGTCGTGCTGGGCGCTAAGAGATGGTCGTGCCCGAATAGAATATTTTTTTTTATTGTTCTACTTATGACAACATGAGAAACGTGCTTGTCATGGGATTGAAAACGTAAGTAAATGGCTACGGGTCAATCGGAGGTGAACGTTTGCTGAAAACCAAGAAAAGATTACAACCAGCTAGCTGCTATTAAATTTACTTTCTGAAGCACGAACAACAAACGGAAATTCAGTTGTTTAAAAAAAAAAAAATCAGATTAATTGATTACCGTGATTCCCCAAATGTAAGACGAACATTTAACATTTTTAATAAATAAACGAGTCAAATGGAATACCTTTTCGTGTTCTTACCTGTGCACACAGGGTCCATACTTGGCCACACTTAAATAAATCAATCGGTGACATCATAACCTTTACATGATCCTCTTCGTTTCTGTAATATTCCTGTGTGTGAACAAGAATGGACTCAGACGTTGGTTCAGGCCGCTCGCTTCTTTTGTTGAAAATAATTCCGTAACAACCTCAGCTAACATGAGATTTCCGCCTGCAAATCTGTGTGTCAAAACTGCGTATGTGGCTGACCCATCAATCTTCTGTGAATGGTGTCGAATAAAAGAAAAAGTTACCGTTCATAGGGTGGCCTTCATTTTTCATAAAAAAAAGTGTGACTTATATTTAGAGAGTTAAAGTAATTGACAGATGAATCGACTATTTAACCATTAGTCGCAGCCCTAAAGAAATAGATGAACTTATTGATGGTTTCTTAAAGTTGCTAATAACGTAAAAGGAAGGTGCAAATGATGTTTTCTTAGAAGAACTGTCCATGTTTAGCCCAAAAGAGCACACCCCCCTTTTTTTGTTTTTTACCTTGAGGGGGTGAAGCAATAGGAAGAAGCGTGGGAGCTCCTTTGAAGGCAGCATCTCTTGCTTCTGATCCTTCCACTATCCCACCATGAAAGATTGCCGTGCCTGAAGATCCCCGTTGGAAGGGGGAATTATACGGAGGTGTGGGTCAGAGGGTGGGGTTCGCCTCCGAGGCATGTCCATCTCCAGTTGCCTTCACCCTTGTCTGCTTCCAAAAAAAAAAAAAAATCCAAAAGGCTGAGAAAATATTGACTTGGAACTTGTTTTCTTCGTTAAAATATTTTAGCGGGTGTAAAGGCTTTTGCGTACCATTGTCAGGGGAACTTGGAAGCTTACCAGGACTACTTTTATAGAGTAATTAAAACACGTTTTTGGTGTGTTGTCAATGCATATAAAGTCACTGAGGCAACTGCTGTTTGGTCCATCGGACATCTGAACTTTGCTCTGTTTTGTTTTCTGCTTTTTAAAATGTTTTATGGTGGTTGGCAAATTGACTACTAGTCAAGAGCTAACGTGTATTTGCTTTTCCCTCACTCTGCGTTTACATCCGGTTGCTTGGATACATAAAAATCAAGGGTGGCTCAGCTGGCCAGTAGTGAGAGGAAAAAACCTGTGGCGAATTTATTATTATGATTATTTTATGTATTCATTTATCTACTTGCACTGTATCAGCATTGGTTTATTAACATCTCAGTGAGTGTTTTCGAGGCTTTTTGGAGTGTCAGAGGCCCACACCATTATAAATAGCAATTAGAGGATCCTGACACAGTTAGCTCTGCCAGTGGGGACACTTTGCACTAGTTTTTCAGCCCGAGCCTTGGCTAGTCGCAAGTTTCTGTTTATTCCACAGAAACGTTGCTATATGGACTTCCAGTTCAAGGTTAACGTCAGTATTAAGATATGTGTACTAGCAAGGAGACCTGACATGTGACAAAGGAAGTATTCTATAGGCTCCTTTCCTTGCTTGTGTAACTAAGCCGTCATAAGTCATTTGGACCTACACAACCTGTCGGATGGATGGGAACTTGAAAACAGGAAGTAGCTATACAGCATGGCTCCAGTGAAACCAGTTTGTAATGAAATTCCCTTTGTTGGCCGTGTGGGGAGAGAATCCTTACCGTGCCCCAGGCAGGTAATGGTACCAATACCCTCGTTAGATCCAAAAGAAAAAGCACCAAAACACCTCTCCAACATTGATTGTTTGCAGCTTGGCGGCATCCAGGCTTTGCGCCCACCTGATCGGCTTGAATCGCACTTTTTTAAGCTTACATACTGGCGATCGTGTTCGGCCCCAAAATCCCGATCGTGGAAATATACTGACACCTTCCAGTTCTAACCAATCATTTCCAAAGTTTTTCTATCAAAAAAAAATGCATGGCAATAAAAAAATACCGTATTTTCCGCATTATAAGGCGCACCCTCAATTAATGATATTTTTTAAAACTTTTTCATATATAAGGCGCACCCTCAATTAATGACATATTTTAAAAAGTTTTCAATCACAATATATTAATACTCAAAGTAATACAATAATAACTCAAATAATAACTCTAAACTCTCAATAGCATGATAACTCAATGTCAATATGAGCAACCTTGTTCAAATGTAAACACACAAAAGAAACAGGTAAAGCTTACTTTATCACTTCATTCCCCATCTACGAATCTCAATATTGATCCATATATAAGGCGCACCGGATTATAAGGCGCACCATCAGCTTTTTAAAAAATATAAGGCTTTTAGGTGCGCCTTATAGTGCGGGAAATGCGGTACTCTACAGATTTGGCGTGAACTGAGCTCACATAGTATTCGTGTCGTAATCGATCAAGTAAGCATTTCCGCACAAGTTGCACGATTGCTACATTTTACTGGCCCTCGGAAGCAATAGAATTGTCTTTGCACAAGCCTCACCTTTGACATAATCACGAGCTTGTTGACACGCTCGCTCGTACGTGTTGAGTAACACCTGACCTGGCAATTTCAGCATCATATCCGCGCCCTTAAAGTTTGCAGTGATAACAAAAGCAAACCCTCGGTAGCGGTTGTTGTCAGTGCGTCTTTCAGTTTGTAGCCAGACGCAGAAAGAACACACGGCTAACGCTTGCAGTGTCATACTGACAAATTGTGAAATTCAATTGTGAAAATGATAGTGTTTTTTTTTGGGGGGGGGGTTCTAAAATGTCTTTTTGTTTACCTTTTTATTTGTACAACCCTGGTTGTGCGGGATTTTTTTTTTCCAACGGTAGAAAGGTGTGTGCGTGGGCACGTTTTTCAGCGTTATCTTGCACTGACTCATCTTGGACTTCCTTCTTCCCAAGAATTCTTTGATACACACACGGGCCATGTGATTGTGTGGTTATTTGTGTAAACCGGGAGTGACCCAAGATCTACTTTACAAGCACTTAACTCCCTTCCTTCGCTCGACCTTTTTTTTGTCTGCGTGTCGGACTTCCGACGCAATTCAACACTACAAGTAAACCGAACGCATGCTAATCTGTGTAAATCAATATTACATCTTTCGACGTCTAGTTACGAGCCCACAACCTACGCAAGATATCTTTACAACGGATCCATTAATATTGCACCAACCAATTACCGTCATTGAGTGTTGACAGCTTTAATCATTGAGATTACAGGAAGAGCAACGTAAACATCTTATCTTGGCCATATCGGGTGCGAGAACCGTCCACGCATGCAAATGCACCAGGACGTCACCACACATTCGTCTAATGCAGTGCTCCTCAATTCTATTTTGCCAAGCTCACCCCTTTGGAAAGAGAAAAGTCCCCCCCCCCCCCCCCCCCCCCGACTTGAAGTGCTGACTATAAATAAGATTATTATCTCTAATAATTGTATACCTAAACCTGTATCCTTTTTAACATTAACAAAAGAAAAAACAACCTTGAACAACTGTTTATTATTTGTTAGAGCGTTTGTATGGGTTACAGCCTAGTCTAAAGCAGAAAAAAGTGCATTAAAGTGCCTGAAATAAAAAAACCCTGAAATCTCTTATTTTATTGCAATTACAGCTCACATGACAATAGCGACACACTGTTCTAATCTAATACTCACACCATATCAGGTATAAATAACACACAAGAAAGATTCCTAATCCAAATCTTAAACACTTTTAATTAAATGAATAGAAAACACGTGTTACATATTTGCATTTGAGTTAGCAGCCCCATTGTTTGTGCCTGTATTTTGTTGTTGTTTTTTTGGGTGTTTTTGTCAACCGTGAGGAACACATTGAGCACCCCTGAGGTAAACTGTTCATTTTTGGTTCGTAATCACTCCTGAATTCATTTTTCCGGTGAAATATTGTCTTGGCAATAAGTTAATTACGAACTATCCAGTGCTCATCTATGGTGACCAGGAATACATCGAACAGCCACTCATAGTTCAGCTTGGCATGTCTTTTTTTTTTTTTTTTTTTAACTTTTGAGTCCTGGACTGACAAAGGGAAACTTGTCCCCTCAAGTTGCCTGTGTTGGTCGCGTCGTCCTAGTCTGTCCTTCTCACGCAAGGCCAGGTGTCGAGTTCCAGCCGGGTTTTCAGGGTTCCCTCCGACTTTAATGTGTTTTAACAGTTTTCGGGCCCGGGGACAGATGTATTGTGGCGCTGTCAGGTCTCTGCTTTTACGGTAACAAATGACCCGCACAGCGCTCTTGGCCACGTCGAATATCACCTATCATTTCCTTACCCGCGCCGCGTCTTTTTACTCTCGCCAACATTGCAAACACGCACATGTCTTTCACCAAGACACTTTGGGTTCAACGTCAAGTAATAATGAGCGTTTTAAATTTGAGGTAATGAATTGCTCTGTTTATTCGAATAATCGTCACAGTCCCAAAAATCTTACTGTACCACATTACTACTATATTTCAGCAGCTATGGTTTAGTTTGATTTGTTACATTTTTAGTGGCATACTGCACAAGAAACAAAAGAAATGAATTTGTGAATGAAGCTCTTTATTCTGTCCCTCCGCTTTTAGTTCTATTACTTGAAACGATCGAGAACGACGACATCGGTAGGAAGACGTTGAAGATCACGGACTTCGGCCTGGCCCGGGAATGGCACAAGACCACCAAGATGTCGGCGGCGGGAACCTACTCCTGGATGGCCCCCGAAGTCATCAGGATGTCTCTATTTTCCAAAGGCAGCGATGTTTGGAGGTAGGACTTTTTTCGCTGCTATATTAATCTTTGATTTCAACCGGTTTGAAGCATGTTCTCCTTTCTTGAACGCGATTCTTGTTTCCCCAGCTATGGAATCTTGCTGTGGGAGTTGTTAACAGGAGAGGTGCCTTACAGAGGAATTGACGGCCTGGCTGTCGCTTATGGTGTGGCTGTCAATAAATTAACACTACCGATCCCATCCACCTGCCCCGAACCCTTCGCCAGGCTCATGGAAGGTCAATTACAAATCCAAAGGGATTTATGCTCATTCAGCGGGATTATTAACTACATCCGTTTGTCTATTATTCTGCAGAGTGTTGGGACCAGAACCCTCATGTTCGCCCCTCCTTCTCCTGCATCTTGGAGCAGCTGTCGGCCATCGAGGAGGCGGTGATGGCCACCATGCCGCAGGACTCTTTCCACATCATGCAGGACGACTGGCGCGTGGAGATCCAGGAGATGTTTGATGAGCTCAGGACCAAAGAGAAGGTATGGAGAAAATCACAGAATATCTCGTACAGTGGTACCTCTACTTGCAAACGCCTCTTGCCAACCGTGATGTTTACCCTATTTGATACAGTTTGTGATGCATTTTTTTAATTGATTCAGTGGCCGACTTGTCCACAAACGAGACAATAGTTTTTTTCATTGGTGTTTACTACGGTCTTCCACTTTTCATTTTTACTCATTTCATCCACACTTCCCACCAAGAATATACACCGTAGTGTTAACAAACATAAAATTGACATTAGCTACAGCTAACATTGTACATATTCACATAAAAACACATATGTAACATACCACTTCGGGCTGTCGCGTCTGACGGTTGCGTTGTTACCACGTCGTTAGCACTTTAACAATGAAATCACACAGGAAACACTTTGCATGACTCCAAACTAACCTAAGTAAACAAAAAAATAAGTATTATTGCACCTGTGGTCTTATAAATGATACCTGGATCACTGGAAATGTAAAATAAAAACGTGCACGTCCTACAAAGGGGTCCTACAAACGCACCAGCACCATCTCAAGGCAAACAAGTGAACTGCATTCAAATTGTCAAATGCTACAATTAATATGATTAATTTAAAAGGATTTAGGAGCATTTTTTAGTTTTCTTTACATGATTTATTTGGATTATTACTCACTAATATAATTATAATATGCGTTTGTTACCATTTTTGATGCGTTTTTCTAATTAAATAATATTCATTTAAAGGAGCATTTTCGGGGGCTTGGAACAGATTAGGCTCTTTACATGTAAAAAGCAGCTCTACTTATGAAAGATTCATGTTACAAAACTACTTGCGGAACAAAATAATTTCGGAAGTAGAAGTACAACTGTATGTCATTACGTCATCAAATTGGTGCACGAACACGTTCTGGTGGTAAGTCAGTCGGATGATTGCCCGAATTAGCTGCAACATCAGCGCTTTCCCCACATGCATCCTCAAGTAATCTGGGCTGTAGTTGGTAGAGGGCTACAAGGGCTTTTCCACTAAGCAGCTTTCTACGAGTCATCCGGGAAGGATTATAATTATTACTCATCGTGGAGCCATTCAGGGGAAAATGGACATATGGAAAAGAGCATCAATAAAACACTCCAATAAAATGACAAAGGTCTGACGATTAAATGAACGGCTGATTAAATTGGTGGATTATGACCCTTTAAACACTGTCCAAAAATAATTGGCTGATATTTGCTGACTGTTTTTAACTTTTGCAGCTGCATACAAGTATCACTACATCAAATCTGTACCATAACTATGGGCAAAATGACTCTGGATTTCAACCGACAGTAACACCAATGTTCAAACATAAATGTAGTAGGCCTCAACGATTTACGGGAGCATTTTGCTTGCAGGAGCTACGTTCCCGCGAAGAGGAGCTGACCCGGGCCGCCCTGCAGCAGAAGTCCCAGGAGGAGCACCTGAAGCGGCGCGAGCAGGAGCTGGCCGAGCGGGAGATCAACGTGCTGGAGCGGGAGCTCAACATCCTCATCTTCCAGCTCAACAAGGACAAGCCCAACGTCAAGAAGCGCAAGGGCAAGTTCAAGCGCTCCCGTCTCAAGCTCAAGGACGGCAACCGCATCAGCTTGCCTTCAGGTTGGGCTAAACGCAAACTTTTCCACCGCCCGCGTTCATCGGAGCTCTTTCAAGAGTTGCTTGACCAACGTTAATGTGTAACTTGACTTTGCGGACCTCTTGACATTGTAACGAGCGCCCCCCCCCCCCCCCCCCCCCCCCCTCTCCTCCTCCGCGCATTCCTGGTAGACTTCCAGCATAAGATCACGGTGCAGGCGTCGCCCTCCATGGACAAGAGGCGGAGCCTTCACAGCACCAGCTCCTCCCCTCCCAGCAGTCCCACACTCATCCCCCGCCTACGAGCTATTCAGCGTGAGTTTTTCCTCCGTTTTTTTTCTTCCCTTTTCCCAGCCAGGTCTAAATCAGAGCGAGCGTCCTACCCGCACGTAGTGCGCGGCCGCCCGTCAACTGGCAGCCAAGGGGAAACGCAAGAGGGGAACATTGGCGGTGACAAGGCGCATGTGAACAAAAGCGGGCCGGGCCAGTTGTTTGAACAGTTTGCTAACGTTGTTAGTCACGCACCAACAGTCGTGCAACAACTGGAACAAATTCCGCTTGACCGCTACTTATCGGCTCTGACGTGCGCACAGAGCGTCCAGATTATCCTTTGGTGGACGTGGCCAGATTTGGATCGCCGTTCAGCAAAACAGCGCAGCGCCAACTGTACCCGCCTGTTCGTGTTAGACCAATCGGCGAGCGCTTTTAAGATTTTTAAAGCGCCGTGTTATTTCATGTGATCGGCTGCTGTTAAGATGCACCGATGCAAAACAGACCCAGGATGGATGCAAGCAGCGAAATGACTTTTGGGGTTTTGGGATAAAAAACAAACAAACAAACAAAAAGAACATGCCATCAGTGATTGTCATTCAACTATAGAACTCCAAACTTTTATTGTAATTGTCCACAAAAAATGATCAACATAAAGTGTCCTCTTTTAGATCATAGAAGAGATCCGTCATCAAAAAGAAATAATTATGAATAAATAAAATATTAAAAAATATTAAACAATAAAGCGTCATCTTTTGGGATTACAGGAGAGATCTGTTTACAAAAATAAATCCTAAACCTAATTATTAATAAATATTTGTCCACAAAAAATAATCATCAAAAAGCAATAATATAAATATTTGTCCACAGAAAAATATTAAATATAAAGCGTCATCTTTCTGGATTACAGTAGAGATCTGTTTACAAAAACCAAACATGAACCTAATTATTATTAAGTATTTGTCCACAAAAAATAATCAACATACAGTGTCAGACCTGTTCTCAAAAAGAAATAATCACGAATAAATATTCCACAGAAAAATTCGAAACATAAATCTATTTTGAGCTTACATTTGAGATCTTTTCGCAAAAAGTCATTAACTTAATTATTAATAAGTATTCCTCCACAAAACATAGCCAACATAAAGTGTCAGACCTGTTCTCAAAAAGAAATTATTATAAATAAACACATTTTGTTGGGGTTGACATCAGAGACGGAGCATATCCCTGACTGACGCTGTTGACCGATTGCATTTTATTCTTTAAATTTCCGTATAAGCCTCTTGTACACTAAAATCCAACAAAATGGCAGCATCAGTGCCAAAACCGACAGTAAGTAAAAATAAAAAAATAAATAAAAACGACCAGCGCTTTTGCCAGTCTTTCATAACGGAATTGTTTCCCTCCTCAGTGGCGGGCTCCGTGCGGAGGCACAGTTTGTTTGTTTACCAGCAGGATGTGGATCTGACCAGCGAGTGCTCGGTATTCGCCGGTGAGGGCAAAACCGCGTGCGGCGGAAGCTAACTAAACGCTCAATCGGGACTTGGCTTTCTGGGGTGGCTTTAACTTCAAAACGGTGCCATCGCTTGCACTAATGTGATTCGTTCATTCGATTCATCGGCCCGAAGGACGCGTAACGCCGGAGGCTTTAATTAATGGCGACTTTTCTGGCTTTTTCTTTGACGGGCGCAGCTCACAACAAAGCGGGATTAACCAACCAATAACAATCTACTTGTTGGGAGCGCTCGGTTTTCCAGGGTTTAATATGTGGCGTGTGAACTCAGTCACGCAGGACGAGAGCAACCGCACATGGGGTCGCAGCGCCCCCTCAAGGCCGGAGGATTTTGACGACGTTAAGAGAGGCTACAAGAAGAAGGGGAGAACCTGGGGCCCCAGTTCTGTGCAAAGCAAGGAGAGACCCGCCGCCACAGAGAGGTCAAATCTTTTAGCCGGTCTTCATTTTTCGGGGGGGTTCCTTACAGGTGTGTGTATTCTCTTGCAGAGTACGCCCCCTCTCAGACGGCAGTAATCCTTGGTCCACCAGTCTGATGAAGTCACAAAAGCCAGTCCCCCTCGCCGCACTCTTTGCTGAACAAGGTGCTTTTTTTCTTTCTATCATTCGCGAAAGCTATCTAATAAAGACCCTATTTTCCATTTTGGTGTATAGTGGCATCAGATCGTTTAAAGAATCACTTTAAAATTGTGCTAATCCCAGGGAATAATTATTTAGGTTTTCAGTTAACTTAAGTACATGCAGCATCCACTTGAACCTGTGGGCCTGGAAGGGGGCTCCTCCCACCTGTGGTCCCTTCTGAAGGTTTCTGATTTTCCCCAAATTGGGGTTTTTGAGTTTTTCCCTTCTGGGAGCTTTGACAGGGGATGCTGTTGTGTACCTTCCACCGAAAAGATGTCTCCGTATGACTTCTTTTTAACCCGAAAATAAAAGGAAGAGAAATTGCAAGAAAAATAGCGGCATAAACCTACAGTAGAAAAAGTTAGCGTCATAAATAAAAATCCACGATAGAGTGAAGCCGCAATGACCAAACCACAAGCAAGGGGAGACTGGTCAAAGCAGCTTTAAATGATGGACCTTTTGGTTGTATTCCTCCTTACGTCCAGCAGGAGGCGGTAAAGACGACCCTCAGGAGTGTCCGGACAGCAGCTCCAAACCAAAGCAGCTCAAGTTCCCCAACCAGGTGTACCTGGATCTACCTCTGTGGCGGGACGACCAGCAGCCTCCGTGCGTCTGCGGGGAGGGCGGGGCCGGACCCGCCGCTCAGGGCGCCCCGGCCGAGACTTCGGAGGACCCCTACACCACCACGTCCACCTCCTCCGCCTCCACCACCCCGCAGCTCACGCCCACCAACAGCTTGAAAAGGACGTCGGCCCGCCGCAAGACGGATTCGGCGCTGTACGGCTGCGGCTCGCTGCTGGCCTCCGTGGCGCTCGGCTACGACATCCGCGAGGCGCTCAAGAACGCCCAAGAGGACGGCGAGCCGCCGCGGGAGGAGAAGAAGAAGAAAGAGGGCCTGTTCCAGCGCGCCACGCGCTTCCGCCGCAGCACCTCCCCGCCCGGCGGCCGCCCCCGCAAGGACGAGGTCTCGCCGAGCCACGCCCCCAACCCGCACGCCAACCTGGTCTCCATGTCGGCCATCGCCGAGTGCCAGTCCACCAGGTGTCTGCTGCAGTCGGAGGCGGAGGTGGCGAGCTGCGCCCCCGCCAAGGCCGACCTCGCCGACGCTCCTCGCTACGCTCCGTCGCTGCCTCCGCCTGCTGAGAAAAAACACACGCCGCTGCCGCCGCCGCTAACCCAAAGTCAACCGCCGGAGGTCATGAACCACAACACGGGGACGCGCCTCCGCAGGAAAAAATACAACAACCACGATGGTGAGTAAAACAACCTCGACACAAAATGGGGGATTGCCGACTTTGCCCCCCCATTACATTTCCTTTTCATAAGTGTTTAAAAAAAAAATATTGAAATAATATTTCAGGACAATATAAGTTCCTCAAACAAATTTTATGTTCAGTAGGTTATTCAATTCCATCATTGTAAAAAGCAAGATTCTCCCCCATATGGGAATGTTTGGACCCAACTTGTCATGTGCCACCACTCGTTACCTGTCAAGTTTTTGTGAACGCGTGTCTACTTTGATCCCAAAAGTTGAATATTTTTCTGCGGACAAATAATTATTTATAAATTGTTTCTTTTTGAGAACGGGCCTGACTCTTTACGTTGATCATTTTTTGTGGACAACTATTTATGAATAAATGAGAACCACCCATGTAGAGGAATAAAAAAAATAGCACAGGGGCTTCACGAAGCTTCATTTCCCCATGTCTGCTTCCAAGGTAGCCACAATGTAATGGATCCCTTCTCTGTGTGCTCAGCCAACGGCCTCCCAAGCCCGCCGCCCCCGGCCGCGCCCAAGAAGACCAGGGACACGCGGCCCGTCTCCTTCTGGGCCAGGCCGCACGCTCGGAGCCTGGTGGCCCGCCTGGGCAAGAGCTACTCGCTGGGCCACTACTCGGGCGAGAAAACGGCGCAGGCCTGCTCGCTGCTGGACATGGACGCCGAGGGCCAGAACCGCGACTGCACCGTGCCGCTTTGCCGCATCCAGAGCTCGCCGGCCCGGCCCAGCGTCTACGAGCTGGAGAAAGAGTTCCTCTCCTAGCGCCGCGTTAGAACAGGTTAGTCCGGAACGCGGGTGTCAAATTTGTCATCGTGGACCAAACTGTGGTGTTGTAGTTCAGCGTGCGAAAGACAGGGCTCAAAATTCAAAAACAAATCATTTTAGTTTTAGCTATTTTCAATCGTTAAAGAGTTCATATTTCGTCTTGAATACGTTTCGTACCTTGAAAAACATTTTCTATCAGCCGTCGACTGAATGTGACGTCACCTGCGCTCCCGGCTTACCGCCAATCGCGGCTCGCCTCTTGGTCATGCGCCGTTCACTAGCTGAGCTGCGATTGGTCGGCGCGGTTGACGTCACTTTCGGTTGACGGCAAGTGGAAAAATATGTTGGTGAAAAATACTTCACTTGGCGATAAAATGTCCTTTTTTAATGCACAAAACGCCTAAAAAGACGTCTAGGCCTTTTAAAGATTTTTGTAAATCTGTGTATTATGCTTAAAAAAATGAGAAGATGGCCTCCATCTTACATCAATAGAAGAACTATCAAAGCGCTCGGGACTCTTGCGAGAAGATTGGAACATTTTCAAATTTGGAGTCGAACTTGCTGTAAACTAACAGTAAACTAACAAAAACATTACCCTCCCATTTCAGACTTTCAACAGTCTTCCATAAAAACAGATCAATTCTCTTTTGTTCAATCAAAATAAGACGTTTGCAAACATGCTTTTATTTTGAAATGGATGTCTGAACCAGGAACTGAATCATTCGAAAAAGGTCACGTTGCAATTATATATTTTTTTTAAACACAAAACAGTATCAAACGTGCGCCAATAGTTGGTAAATAAACAGGTATAAAAAAATTATGCAAAATAAAATATTTGATTTATCAATGCCATAATTGATTATAAAAACATTTGATAGTGACAGCCCTGAATTGAGCAGCTTTTTGGCTTTGTGGGTTTTGTAAGCATATAAAAAAAATGTAAACATTGAAAAAAAATGTTGCTTCTCATCCTTCAATCAAACTTGCCTATCAAATGAGACCTTGTTGCCTTTGACTATACTCTGCTAGCTAGCTAGTTAGCTAGTTATTTCCATAACTGCCCTGACATTGAATTATCACCATATTTTACGCTAACTATTTTGAGCCACATGTGAAGGAAACTTGCACTTGACCACTTTGACACCTGTGCTCTGGAAAGCTTTTCTATTCTTTTTTTTTTTTTAATAATAATTCCGAAGGTTGGTGGGTGCAGCGAAACGTTGACCGCCGCTGCAGCGTTCATAACACATCTTTGTATTTATATATCTTATTGGTTGTCAGTAATTTAATAGCGGAACAAAAAAACGTACTGTACAGAGCTGACGTCTTTATTTGGGTGGGGCTTCCTGGTGTTGAGGACAGCCTGCCGGGTGGCATCTCTGGCGCCATCTGCAGGCCCTTAAAGGAAGCGCAGGTTGAAAAAAAAAAAAAAAGTAGCACCAGTCCAATGAAGGAAACCCGAGGAAAGCCAGTGTCCGTTTTTTGAATCTTTCTTTGGAAAGATGATGAGGACTTTTCCCACGCGGTCCCGATGATTTTGTGGCGTCACGGTGCGGCGCATCATGTGACCTGCTCTCCATTTTTGCCTTTCAACACACAAACAAGCCCAGATGAGGGCTTTTTTTTTTTGCTTTTTAACATGGAATCGATCGTAGCAGCTTTGTCAGGATCTCCTAAAGGGCTTTTCTATTTTCCGATGCCCCCACACCCTCACAATGACAGACTATGCTTTGAAAATGTGTCAATGTAATTTTTTATATGGAAATCACTTTGACCTGATGGATTGAAAAATATGAAGCCCCTCCCAGCAACACACTGCCGTAAGACTGACTTGGCTGGAAATGTTTTCAAATCCAGGCAGTCCCTCGAAATTAGTGCTTCTATTATATTTTGCCAAGGCCCCCCAGGAAAGAGAGAACTTTTCGTGCACCCCCCTTCCCTCACACACACTCGAAGCGCTGATTTTAAATAAGATTATTATCTATGATCAGTATGCTTTTTAATATTAACAAAAAATCAATAAAAATCTACTTTCAACTGTTATTTTTTACAAAGGGTTACAGCTTAGTCTAAAACTGAAAAAAAGCATCACATCAAAGTGCCTGAAGAAAAAAAAAGTGATAAATTCTTATTTTATTTCAATTACGCTTTATATGACGAAAACAAAGCCTTTTTCCTGGGGTCATCAAACATTTAATGACATTTTTTTGTGCAGTATTTCAGTCAAAACCGTACCCGAGAAATTCCAGTCGTTTTTCCGGAACAACTGGTGAAAATCGAGATTTTAGTTTCTTGCCCATGTTGCCCAGCCCTAGTTGTCAATGCAATAAATACCCGCTCTCACAAAAAAAATTAAAAAAAATAGCCATTTGTATTTTGCTAACCGAAACGGCAGCACCAACTGTGACGGAATTCATTGCCCTAAAAGAAAGCCATTTCTCGAATAAATTACTGGGAAACGGAGGAAAAAAACTCTCCTTGAAAATGCAAATGAAGTCGACTATTTGAAGATGCTGTTATTCAGAAGCCCATTTGAACCATGTCGCTAGCCAAAACAGCAGCACCGACTAGTTTTCAAAGTGCCGCTTAAGATGATGGCCTTCCTCAAATAAACGACGGTAACGTCTTCCGTTCGGACGCTGTTGTAACCGTGCGCATTTGCTAACCAAAACAGCAGCACCTAACCTCAAACCCCATTTTAATTGGTTGACACAAACCCCTCCCCTTTCTCTAATAAATGCCACCAATCCCCCAAACGTATGAATTGTGCGTGTGTGTGGGCGGGGCCATCCGATACATTCCGTTGTTTTTGATTGGTCAGCGCTTCTGCCAAGTGGACCAAAATGAAGGCGAATAGAAAGGACATCATCGAAGGACGTTTTTGCGGCGGACGCCGCTGCTCTTTGTTACTTTGCGTACTTTCCGTGTAGTGGAAAAAGACTCCGAGTGACGTGGGGCTATCGCCGCCTCTGATTGGACGAGACAAACTGCACCGAGTACCGCGCGCTGCCCGCTGTGCCTTTCAGTGACCTTTCTTTTTATTTTTTTTTTTAATCATTCTTATTGTTATTATTATTATTGTTATTACAGTATTTCTTTGCCTAATTGATCAAGAACATTTTTCAATAAAGTGGAAATTCAAGACTTGATGACTGCTTTCTGTTTCTTTTTCGAAATTCGAATCGCCGACCATCTATAATAAGGCTTCTAACATGTATGGTAAGGCTTTTTTTTCACACACAAAAAAGACCATGTATAGTAAGGGTTTTAAAAAAAAAATTTGCAAAAAGCAGCCTTTTTCTTTTTTTTTTGCAAAAAAAATGTTTAGTAAGGCTTTTTTTTCCACACACAAAAAGACCATGTATAGTAAGCCTTTTTTTCCCAAAAAACAAAAACACTATGTATAGTAAGGTTTGTTTTTATCAAGAAAACGACCATGTTTAATAAGTTTTTTCACAAAAAAAAAACACATTTTTGCACAAAATGGACCATGTATAGTAAGGCTTTTATTTGTGAAAAACAACTGTTTAATAAGTTTTATTTTTTTTCAAATGTATAGTAAAGCTTTTTTTCACGCACAAAAAAGATCATGTAAAGTAAGGCTCCCCCCTCCAAAAAACACGATGAATAGTAAGGTTTTTGTTTTGTTTTTGTTTTTTTAAATCATGAAAAACAACCATATTTAATAAGGTGTTTTTTTTCACAAAAACAAGATCATGAATGAGAAGGCTTTCTCTTTTTTTGCACAAAATGGGCCATAGTAAGGCTTTTTTTTTTGCAAAAAAAACAAAAACATTATAGTGAGGCTTTTTTTTAATTTTTAATTAAAAACTTTACATAAAAGGCTATTTTTTTTTTTTTTGCAAAATTATAGCAACTAAACACTGATCGTGGCTTGAGGTCTCAACATCCAATTTAAAAAAACGAAACAAAACAAATAGCGAAATAAACACGATTCAATTTGACTGATTAAACAAACGTTTTATTCCGGCTATCGAACAAAAATAAAGTCTTTAGTTAAAATAAAGTCTTTAGTATCAAACAAGGAATTGTAACAAATGTAAAATACTCTCTAGGTATTTGTTGTAACATAAAGAAAAAAAAAGATGAAAGTGAACAATCACATTGAGATAAATAGTTGTCAGGAGGATGGGTCACGTTTCACAGCGTGGGGTTGCTGATTTTGCCCAGCATGAGGATGGCGTTGGACTCTCCCTCCACCACCGAGAAGAAAAAGGGCCGGTTGAGCGCCACCTTCAGGGCCACGCCCGCCTCCTCCTCCGCCTTGTCCTGGATCGTCGCCGCGTCTTCCTCCGACATCTCCAACGAAACTTTGTTGATGGCCTGCCCACGAGAAAACCACACGGGATTATGGGAAAATTGCGTGTGAATGCTGAAAGCTGAATAAAAAATTATGGACTATAATATAACACTTGTGTGTGTAATATCTATTATTATATTATAGATATGTGCAGATAATATATAATTTTATCTTGAAATTAGGAAAAATTGTGGTAGGGAGTTAGCTGAAGGGTTTAAAGTTGGAATCGCTTGAAAAACTTAAAAGTTAGAGTAAGAAAAATGGTTACAAATGAGAAAAATAATAGCATGCGAAGCGTGATTTTTTGCAACATTTTGAAGTTGGAACGGTTTGAATACGACAAAAATTGTATACGTAGTGGAAGGACAAAAATCGATAAAAATGATATTGTGAAAAATGTGCAAATATGATGGAATTTTGGCTACATAAGTGGCTACAAATGCTGAAAATTTGACCACACAAGGTCCAACCTCACCATCGGTAATTCCAAATGGGGGCACATTTTTTAATTCGCCTTAAATGAACACTTTTGGGTTGAAAATTGTTGAATTGTGGGAAAACTGTGAAAGTTACAAATGAGAAAAACAATAGCTTGGGAAGTGGGAATTTTTTGGAACAAGTGGAAATTCGAATGGTTTGAATCAGTTGAATGACAAAATAATGTGGAGGAAAAAAAAAAAAAGTCATCGTCCGTTTGAGTGTTAACTGAGCCTGGGGAGCCCCCTGGTGGCCAATGGGTGCACTTACGCTTTGGTCTTACCTTGTTAATTGTGAACTGGTCGGTGTTGCCCAGTCGGCTGAATTGGGCCTGGGACCCCAACAGTTTGGCCTCAACTTCCGGGTCCATGTTGCGCAGAAGTTCTCGCAGATCGTTGGCGGAGGACAACGAAAATTTTGGCAGCGACAGCTCCAGCAACCTGCGTGCGAGAATACCAATTTATACCATCGTTTCATTTTTAGGAGGACAAAACATCATTTCAAGACACTTGTCCTTCAGAATAATTAAATAATCTATGATTCATCGAATTTATCTATTGAACATCACATAAAAATGGACGGACCCCTCCTGGAGGCTGCGGCACCACGAGGACATGACGTCAGTGCGTAGCTTGGATTCGATGTCCTGCAATCTGGCGCCCTCGTGCGGCAGCACCAGTAACATGTAGGAGCGCTTGCTGAGCGGCAGTTTCACCACCGTGCACTTTCTCATCTACGCAAAGGACACACGTTGATGACTTCCGGGGAGGACATTTTTTGGCTCGTGTTGCATGTACGGCGCGAGTTTTTTTTCGTACTTTGTCGTTGAAGTAGTGGAAGAGAGCCGTGCGGGTCATCAGCGGCGCCATCACCGCGGTGCTCTCGTTCACGTAAAACTCCTGCAAGGACGTCGTGTCCGCTTGGAAAGACGTCTTCCAGTTGCCTGGACAAAGCGACGAAGAAAAAAGGAATCGGTTAGTTAAGTATTCAAAGTGATCCATTTACTTTCGTGGATAAAGTGGTTGTTGACTTTAGTACCTTACTACCAAAGTAATCGATTACTTTAGCACTTTGGTAGTACTGTTAGTGGGTTTACACACTTCTTGAGCTAAAAAAATATAGTAAAAGATTTAAATACGTAGCTGGGATTGATTGAACTCTTAAAAACGTAAAAATATGTCTTTGGGATCGAACGAGTCAATTCTGAGAATGAAGTCAAAAGTCAAAACAAACTAAAAGAATATATTCTAAAGTCAAAAGAGCAAACTTTCAAGTCAGAAATCTGCTTGGATAAAATCCGATTTTTTTCAGGTCAAGCGAAGGCACCGCGGCCACAAACCTTGGAAGTGGAAGAAAGTAAGAAAGAGAAGGTCGGAGTTGGCGTCCACGTCGGCGAAGGCGTCCTTGACTTTCCCGCCGGACGTCTTCTCCACGAAGGCGTTGATCAGGTCCGGCCGGGAGAAGTCGGCGCCGCGGATGTAGGACGAGTCGGAGAAGTCGCGGGTTCCTTGGACCACGTCGGCCGACAGCAAGACGTGCGGTGGGGTGAAGAGCCACACCCGCGTGCTGCTCTCGTCTTCGGGGCCGTCGTCCAGCAGGGAGTTGATGGCGCGCAGGGTCTTCAGGACTTTGTGGCCGTCCACCAGGGACACGCAGTCGTCCCGGTCCGTCCCGCTGCTCAGACCCAGCAGAAGCTGGAAAGAAGGCAAACCTCCTTATTCGGTCTTTTTCCTTCCTCCCGGCGACAGGACGGCGGCGGTCCCGACCTGGAAGGAGCCGGCGGTCTTCTTGGAGGCCCCCAGGTAGAAGGTGACCAGCGATCCGTAGGTGCCGACGGGCGACAGGACGGCGTTGGCGCCGGCGCTCTTGGCGCTCAGCGCCTGGTACATCCTCAGGCCCAAGGAGTTGAGCAGCTCGGCCAGCACGGCCGTCCTCTGCGTGGCGTTCCGCCAGGGGGCGTCCCGCTCCGACGGGTCCCGCGCGTCCGGCGTCAGGACCGCCATGTCCAGCCGCTCCACGGGAAGGGTCTGCAGGGACGCGTCGGGCTGGGGCTGCAGGGTCTCGCAGCTCACGTTGTCGGCGGCGAACAGGTGGAAGGGGTGGATGTACACGCGGTTGGCTCCGCCTCCCGGGAGGCAGCACCACAGCAGCAGGACCGCGAGGGGTGGGCGGAGACTTGACATTTTTCCGGTAAGAATCCTTGGCGGAGAGAAGGCAGCAAAACTTTGTTTTTTTATATATTATATACACTGTATACATTTTTTTTCAAAAACTGGTAATTTGTGTGTTTGAACTTGGCTTTGCAGTGTGTGCATTGTTTTTTTTTTAATTTCTAAATGAGTCACTGCACAACTTTTTCAGTATAAACATGTTGGTCTGTCAGCGTCTCCTTTAAGTTTGGTTGCCATGTTAGATCGTCACAATCTAAACACAACTGAGATCATTTTTAAAACTTGAAAACTTTTAAAACTCTTTTTAAAACTTAAATTAATGCTTTATATATATATATATATATATATATATATATATATATATATATATATATATATATATATATACGTGTGTTTGTTTCATTGACAACTTGAACAGGTGAAAAGGTTTTTTTTGCAGTAAATTGGTACATACATTTCAGTTTTAGCAAAATTTCAAAATAAAACTTCCCTCCTTTGGACAGAAAAATTGAATAAAACGTTGACGTGAAGTTGACATTTTAAAATAGATTTATTATCAGCCATCAGATTTTTTTTTAAAAGCCCGATGCCGATGATCATCAAAACACCAAAAAACGGCACAGCTCTATATTATATTTCTAGCCCGCTCATCCGACAACAAAAGCCCCCATTAAAAAAAAACAATACAATAATAAAATAAACCTCACCGACCGAGCGCTGTTTTTTTGGGGGGGTGAATCTGCAAAAAGGAATGGAGGCACGCTATTCAGTGCACGTACGAGCGGGACTTTACCCCCACTGAGTGTGTGAGCTGAGCAAACAATCCTCTGGGGGACGGGGCGCAGGACATGGCCTTGGTCCCCGATCGATGCACTTTGACGCCCGCCCGTGTCTTCAGCACAAAAAAACTACAAATATTCCCCAGGCATAAAATGACACAAAGACGCTTATCTTTTCCCATCCTTTGCACAAAGAAAAAAAGGCAGCGAAAGCGCCTCTTACCGTGCGTGTGTTGGGGCCGCCGGCGAATGAATCCGCAGCTGCTCTGCCCCCCGACTTTAAAAGCCGACCGCCCGGTCCATTACTGATTAACCCCCGCCCCCCCCGGCTGACTCACAACCCCGCGGCGATCAATTACGGCCGGGACAGACAAGAGGCCCTCCCCGCGTTGCCTCCCCCTTCACCCGGACTTGTTGACTTGATGATGTAAGAGCGTCCCGCTGCACAATAAGAAGAAGGGTCCATTCAGCAATATGGAGCACACGCGTCCAGTGGTGACGTGGGAAAAGCCTTCCCCAAACGGGTAAACAAGATTCCAAAACAAACATGAATCACTAGCGTGGGAGGAAATGGAAAAGTACCCGTTAAATGCTAGCAAAACGCCGTATTCTCTCCGTGTTTGTTGTTCTTTTCCGGATTGGATGATTGACGTCGTTTTGACAGGAAGTCCAAGGCCGACACTGCCCCCCCCCCCCCCAAAAGAATACAATATTTAAAATGTTGTGTCTACGGTGCATATTTTACTAATGGAGTAATAATCAAGTAATATCTATCCCAGGGTTAGGGTTTGAAAGAACCGTGAAAAAAGAAAAATGAAAGCCTAATATAAGCCTTAAAATGAAAGCAATGCATGTCGTGTTTATATTACTGCACCTATATAGAAGTATACGAATATTTTAATAATCAAGTCATCGTTTTGACCGGGGGTCGATAACCTGAAATTTTGAAAGCGCCTCGATAAAAATTACAAATAATTAAATTGAAAATTGAATATTTATAACTACATTAAATTAATTATATTAAGTATAAATAAATAAATAAACAAATAAATTACATTAAGAATAAATAAATAAATAAATAATCTGTCTGGAGCAGCCCAAAAAAACTGAAAGCCTAATATAAGCCTCATAATGAAGGCAACACAACGATTTTAATAATCGAGTTATCGTTTGGACCAGGAGTCGACAACCCAAAAATGTTGAAAGTGCTGCAAAAATAAATAAATACATCTGAAAAAAAATATGTATAAGCCTTGTAATGAAGAGAACACCTGTCATAAGTATTGTTATGAAATCGTATATAATCGTTTAAACCAGGTGTCAGCAACCCGAAATGTTGAGTCGTTTTAAAACAATAAAAAAAGTCATATTGAGACATACAAAAACAAAAAAATCTGTCAGGAGCCATAAAAAAAAATACAGTAAACACATTAAGGCAACACATGCTGTACGTGTTTCAATTAGCTGTATCGAACCACACAAAGATTTTAACAATCCAGTTATAATTTCAACCAGGAATCGACGACTCAGAATGTCGAAAGGGTCATATTGAAGCAAAAAACAAACAAACTAATCAACCGGGAGCCGAAAAAAAATCTAAGTCTTATGAAGACGGCAATACAATTTTTTGTAAGCGCATATTTTGTATTCGTATGTGAAAAGTTGTTTGTACCCTGTGATTGAGTGGCGACCAGTCCCGGGCGCACGCCGCATGTGGCCGAGTCAGCAGAAAGAGTCCCCGCACATCCGCCAAACCTAACCGAGCGAAACAAAGTTCATTCGAGATTGCAAAGAGTCCATAAAAAATATGAAGAAATATTGACACATCAATTGTCTTGAGAAAAGAGCAAATGATGAACACGTGTTGCTTTACTGTATCACTCTTTCGCATCAAATATGAAACGGCAGACATCCGTAAGGTAAATCCTTCACACAACCCACTCATTATACTTTTACTCTTATCATAAATTGAACATATCATATTTTTATGGGCTGAGTCAAGATTTGACAGCAGCAGCTGGAACAGCCTAAATTAATACCCTTCATAAAGTTTAATTAGTAATATTTATATATAAGTTATACATTGAAACAGAAAATATTTTGCCAACTTTTTACATAACTCAATTTAAAAAAATATATAATGTGGTTGCCAATGCGGACACATCCTTTTTGGCATTTGGCTGTGTGTTGAGAAATAACCAAACACGTTTAAATTCACCTTAAATAGGACGCCTGCCATTACCGATGGGAAAACGAAGCCTCGTGAAGCCTCACTTGTGACACGACCGAGACTGCCGGCGAGAGGAGTATAAAGTATAAAAATTAGCTGTTTTTTTTCAATAAATGAAAAACTTAAGATGTTTTATGATGAATATTAAAGTTATATGATCAAGTCATGTTGTGCTTGTACTATTTTTGACAGTATTAAAAAAGAATAATACATCTGAAGTTGATGTTTTAAAGTCATATAAATATATACCATGACCGTGATTTTTTTGGCCCGGCCCACTTGGGAAAAGATTTTCCTTTATGCACAAGCGAAAACGAGTATGACACCCATAATCTAGAGTATCATATAAATAAAAATAAATAAATAAGGTTCACGAGTAAATTGCCTTTAGTTACCCCAAAATCCAATTCAGATTTTCAAGTATGCGACAAAAATTCTACCCATACTCTACTTAACTGTCGCTTTAGCATATTGATTACGGAAAAAAATAATAATATCCCAAACACACATGGGAAAATGTTTGAATGCTATAGTAACAATTTTCCGTTTGGGTGTGTGTTGTAATCTTCGGCGTGTCAGAGTTAATATGATTAATTGCACTTCCCAAAAAATCTCACGTTGTTAAAGCGGATAAGCAAATAGCTTAAAACAAACTGGTGCTGCCATTTTATGACCGGCACAAGTGTGTGTTTCTCACGGAACAATCAAGCTAATAATCAAACTAATTTATGGTTGGCAAAAGGAGGCGCTTCCATTATTATATATAAACCGTCTTGTGGTTCCGCTGAGGCACGTTGGAAGAGTGAACTAACCAAGAAACCATGTGGACCTTCTTGGTTTGTGTCCTCGGTATTCTGCTCGGGGTGCAAGGTATTGTTTGTTCTTTTGAAAGTGTTTTGTGCTAAATTTGAGCTGATGGATTTCTTATTACATTTCTTAAATCATAACCAGGTGATGGCGATCTCAATGATTCTCGGTTGTACAGAACTACAGGTAAATAACCTTACACAAAAGTTACAATTATTTGACTTTCTAGTGACGTTTCAAGACAGTGGCCATTGGGAATTTGCATACCAAAAATGTACAAAAAAAGCTGAAAATTTTTCCACTCTGCAAGCACTATTGATACCGTATCACTAGTCCTATTATTGCCAAACTATGTCACATTTCCACTAATTTCTACTTTGAGGAAAAGCAGACTTTGAAAAAATCCTGTAAAATAATGGTGAGAAAATAAGTTTGTTTTGACTACCATGAGCATAATGTGTTTTTGATCAAAAAGGAGCACATAAGCTTTTTTGTAGTCATGTTTTGAGAGCCATCTCGTAAGATCAAAAAAGCGGAGGGCGTACTAAGCGTCGTGACTTGATTTTGACTGGTAAAGTTTCATGCAATCATTTCCCGGAATTTTTGACATCATCAAGATTCGGTTTAGCTTTGGTTTTGTGTTAGGATTCATGGGGTGTAGGGGTTGGGTTTTTGGGTTATAGTTTGGGTAGACTTGAGACCTGATTGGTACAGATGACATTTTTTCATTTCTCACCTGATTTGCCTATTCCTGTAGCAACGGGTATGAGTTCTTGCTTGGAAAGAGGTTAATGACTTGAAAAGGGTACAAGATCAAGATCAAGGAGGTCTTGAGGTCTCTGACTTTTTTGACAAATACCTAAAGAAAATTTTGCTTCAGCTGATAAAATAAAAGTGCTCATTACCGGCGGTGGACCGTATTTGCGGTTATTGAACCATTGACTTTTTAACACACCACGGTAAGACATCAAACCAGTTATCAGCCCATGCCTAATCAAAATCTAGGTTTTCAAAAAAAATTAGGATCTAACAAGCTGGGATTCTTCCAGCTCAGCCCTCGTGTCGCTACAACTGCGGCGGTCACTTGGGAAGCTGTTCCTGCTCCAGCTCGTGCCGGTACTATGGCAACTGTTGCCGCGACTACAACTGTGAGTACCAGACAACGCTTAGGGGCATCTTCAGTGGTACCATTCCTGGGAAAAACGGGTAAAACCATCCTTTCTTTTAGATTACTGCGATAGGACCACTCAACAACCATGGATCACAGGTACTCTGTTGACATGTTTAAAACAAATCATCTGTTAAACCAAGATATTCTTTGTAATTTTGCGGCATTTGTCCAATTGTACAGAAATGCCTTCATGTCGCTACAACTGCGGTAGTCACATGGGAAGCTGTTCCTGCTCCAGCTCGTGCCGGTACTATGGCAACTGTTGCCGCGACTACCACTGTGAGTACCAGACAACGCTTAGGGACATCTTCAGTGGTGCCATTCCTGGGGAAAACGGGTAAAACCATCCTTTCTTTAGATTACTGCGATAGGGCCACTCAACAACCATGGACCACAGGTACTCCGCTGACATATTTATACCAAATCACCCGTTAAACCAAGATACTTTTTGTCATTTTGCGGCATTCGTCCAATTGTACAGAAATGCCTTCATGTCGCTACAACTGCGGAAGTCACATGGGAAGCTGTTCCTGCTCCAGCTCGTGCCGGTACTATGGCAACTGTTGCCGCGACTACAGCCGTGAGTACCAGACAACGCTTAGGGACATCTTCAGTGGTGCCATTCCAGGGAAAAACTGGTAAAACCATCCTTTCTTTCAGATTACTGCTACTCTACAACTTACAAGCCAACCACGGGTAGGTTCTGCGTTATGAATGTCAACATTGTTAACCTAACAAGAGGGATGGATATAAACGTGTTGACTTTCAGTGGAGCCTTGCGGAGATTCCATGTTTGGGTCTGGTGCCTTCTCCAGTCCCAATCACCCTGGCAACTACACCAACAAGGCCTACTGTGTGTGGCACCTCAGATCTTTGCATGGCCAAAGAGTCTTGCTGGAGTTCTCATTCCTGCAGTGAGTGAATATTTGGATTATGGTTTGATTTATGGCTAAACTAGACGAAAGTCAGTTGAAAAGCCTTCGAGGTTTGCTAGCAAGCTACATGGGTCAGATGTATCCAAAAATGACATGGTTATTGTCTAACACAAAGCAATAAAATGACATTTAGAGGCAACGTGTGGTTTGTATTCGAGTAGGGTTAGGGATCGTGTTTGAGGGTAGAGTTCGGATTTAGGTGGAGTTTCAGAAACTGTAACTGTCATTATTTGAAAGACTTAGTAGGTTTTAATATTGCTCAGGGTTGTGAGTAGCACAAGGACTATAAGGAGTTGAGTTGCATTAGATAGACTTAAGGATGGTTGGGTTTGGGTTAGGGCAGGGTTAGCAAACTACAGTGCATTGAAAGCCTCATTCAAATCATCAGGATTGGCCGAGTATTTGAATCAGGTAGTTTGCAAGTGGGAGATATCAAAAAACAGGAGATACACAACTCTGGAGGAAGCGGGGTTAGGCGGTATGGCGACATTTTGGATAGGTTTAGAGGTTCAGAGGGTTACTTTTTTGTAGTTGAGGTTAGGAATGTAGAGCATGAGGGTTTATGGAGGTTTAGCTTTGGGTTTGTGTTGGGATTCAGGGGGTTTGGGGGTTAGGCTTTAGGATTAGGGTTTACATAGGGGCTCAATCACTGAAATATGAGACCTAATTGGTACAGATGACACGTTCACATTTCTCAACTTATTTGCTTATTACTGTAGTAGTGGCTATCATTAAAACTTTGAAGTCCATGCTTGGAAAGAGGTCAATGACTTGAAGAGGGCACAAGCTCAATATCAAATGGATCTTGCTCGAGATCGACCAATCAAAGTTGAAAGATGCAAAAATGAAAAATCATAAGCAGTAGAGTCTCAGCTCTGACTTGTTTGATAAACACCTCAAGAAAATATTGCTGGGACTGATTGAGTTGCTTGTGAGCAGATTGGAGCGCTGCTGCAACTGCGACTACATTTTAGTCTACGACGGGCCATCCGAGAACTCACGATTATTGGCAAAAGTGTGCCAAGACAACTACAACAGCAACGACACTTTGACATTCTTCTATTCCACCTCCGACCAAATGACCGTGGTTTTTCGGAGCGACAGCTCAGTGGTGGCGGGTGGATTCCGTGCGGAGTTCACAAGCGCCCTACGGCAAGACTCAGGTAAAAATAAGAGTAGATGATGTACACCTGGAATTTGGGGGGGGCGATAATGGAGTAGTTCTGAAAACATTTTTGTCCATGTTTTTGGAAATTTTGATATCTATCCCGTAACCTAATCAACCACACGGTCTCATCAGGTCAAGTCAACTGCTCCTCGGATCACATGAACATTGTAATCGGACGGGAGTACCTGAACTCTCTGGGCTACGACGGCCACGATCTCAACCTCAACAGCCAGTACTGCAGACCCGAAGTTTATAACAAAGAGGTGGTATTCAATTTCCACGTCAACAGCTGCGGCACCAGTCAAAAGGTAAACGGCAGACCTGGGAGTTGAGCGAGCATGAAAAATCCGCATTTTAAAACACACAAATTCCCGTCTCAGTTTGAGAACGGCAGACTGGTGTACACCAACGCGGTGCGGGGCTACACGTCCAGCTACGGCGACATCACTCGCAAGGCTAACTTAAAAATCAACGTGGTATGCCGAATGGATCAATACTCGGTGGCGCAGATTATGTACCTGGCACAGAATCACGATAACAGCAGCATCACGGGCACAGGAACCTTCAACACCTCCATGGACTTCTACACCAGCAGCAGCTTCTACTACAAGGTAAAAAGACCTCGGACTTTAACGGGACTTTGATTATACGCAGGCTATCACCATGTTTTCTTTCCGTTCTCCAACACCAGGTGACTGAGTCCCCATACAAAGTGTCCCTCAACCAGGACCTCTACGTCCAGGCCAACCTGATGAGCAGCAGTGGAAACTATCTGGATATTTTCATTGATACCTGTGTTGCCTCGCCGTCCCCAAACGATTTCCACTCAACAATCTACTATCTGAGTCGCAATGGGTAAGACCGGCCCCCTTAGGCTCAACCACGTAGAAACTTGAGAGCACGGGTCCCATGTTTAGTCGAGACTAAAAATCAAAACTTCCATCCTACTGCTTCCAAGATGGAGGAAAGAGACTGATTGCTTTAGAGCTCGGTTATAAAAACTTCAATAACATTTTTAGATGAATTCAAGATTAGAATCAGAATTTTGGATGTGACGACGGGGATAGGAAGTGGTAGAATTAGGGAGGGTTGGGGTTTGGGTTGGATAAGGTGAAAAGACCGAGTGTTGGAGTTAGTGGAACCTGTCTTGGTCCTGAGACAATTTTTTTAAGAGTCTCGGTCTCAGAATCGCAGGATTTTACTCAAGACTTGCCTCTGTATCAAACAAGGTGGAAAAGCGATAGTTGATCAATATCAGTCAAGACCAGGTCAGTACGACAACAATCGGATGTTTACTTAGATTTAAGATTGATTTCATTGTGCTGTTTGAAAAACTACATAATAAATTCGCTTTAGTTGCAAATGTAATGAAAAAAATCTGTTTTTTGGTTTCTTTTTGTTTTTTTCCTCTGATACCTATGCGGTTTTGCAGAGGTTTTGCATTATTTTTGCAGTACTTTCAACATTTTGGGGTTATTGACTCCTGGTCTAAACGATAACTCGATTATTAAAATCGTTGTGTAGTTCAATATAGCTCATTAAAACATATACAGGATGTGTTGGCTTAATTATAAGGTGTATACTGTACTTTTTTATGGCTCTTTTAAGGCTTTTTTTAAAGACTCAATATTTTGGGTTGCTGACACCTGGTTTAAACGATTTTATACGATTTCATACTTATGACGTGTTTCCTTCATTATAAGGCGTATACTGTATTTTTTTTATATGGCTCTAGATATTTTTTTGTATTTATATGTCTCTATGGCTTTTTTTGTTTGTTTTAAAATGACTCAACATTTTAGGTTGCCGACACCTGGTTTAAACGATTATATACGATTTCATAACAATGCTTATGACGTGTTTCCTTCATTGTAAGGCTTCTATTTTTTTTCCAGATGCATTTATTGATTTTTGCAGCACGTTCAACATTTTTGGGTTGTCGACTCCTTGTCTAAACGATAACTCGATTATTGAAATCGTTGTGTCGCATCATTAAAAGGCTTATATTAGGCTTTGTTTTTTTTTGGGCTGCTCCAGACAGATTTTTATTTATTTTTAATTTAATTTAATTGTCAACTCCTGGTCTAAACGATAACTCGATTATTAAAACCGTTGTCTTGCCTTCATTATAAGGCTTACATTAGGCTTTCATTTTTTTTGGACTGCTCCAGACAGATTTTTTTTTTTTTTTTATGTAATTAATGTAATTATAATTATTTAATTTTGAATTATTTTTATTTTATTTTATTGAGGCGCTTTCAAAATTTTAGATTATCGACCCCTGGAGCTGTAAAGACAAAAGAATCGGGCAAAGGATCCCGAGAAAATTTTACAGTAATGTTAAGATTTCGAAGGGTTGAGGCCATCATACCTTCTGCATCAGTGCGTCCGCAGGATGAACATTGATAAATGTAACACTTTTGTCATTGGATTCAGTTGTCACATGATCTGCGTCCCCGCACAGGTGTCCTGTCGATAACACCTACCAGTCGTACACCAGCGGCAGCAACCGCTACGCTCGGTTTTCCTTCAAGGCCTTCCAGTTTCTGAGGCGCGCTGAGCAGGTGTACATCCGGTGCAAAATCCTCATTTGTGAGGACAGGTACAACTCGCGGTGCCGCCGCGGCTGCCTCAAGCGCAGGACCAGAGATGTTGGCGACAAACACCAGAGCCGGACTCTAGTCTTGGGTCCTATCCAGCTTATCGGTGCGTAGCTTTTGAAGTTGATACATCATGATTAATGTCTTGACATAATCCATGCTTGTCCTTCTTGTCCTTAGAAGCTGAGAAACAACAAAACGGATCTGCAAAAGAGGATGCAGTTTAACGAGATCATCTCCGTTTTGCTTCGCCATGATTATTAATGCAACTGGAATTTACTCACCTTTAATTAAAAGCAGCAAGAAAGACCACCTGTTTTTGTTTTTTTTCCCGCTACATTTGCGCTCATAAAATGAGACCTCGTTTAGAAAAAAAACACTTTTACTCATAAATAATCTCAACAAGTTAGCATCCGGAAGGATGAAAGGGCTCTCGGGGAGGAAAAAAAGGTGACAACACTGCGACGACATAAGGCATCATTCCGTCCTTGTACAACTTGGCACAGAGGCAAGACACGACTGGACACGCGTTGCTTAGCAACATACAACAGTACCCGACACACTGGACAAACTTGCTAATGTAGGACCCTTCAGCGGGGTAAATCCGTACCGAAAACTTCTGTAGTCGTCGATTGTAACGCAACAAATAATTGTGATGTCGCACGCATCATTTCTGGAAAAAAAAAAAAAAAAAACACTTGCTAGCAAGGGTAAAGTAGTTAGCTGAAAAGATACTAACAAGCTAAAAGCTAGCTTTTTTTCTTGACTTTTACTCCACAAATGCTGAATTGAAACAACTATTTTTTTTTGCTGTAATTGACGTTACGCCTTTGGAAGAGAAAAAATAGGTAGCTGCTATGGCAATGTAGTTAGCTGACTAGCTAGCTTAGTTTCTTCTCTTTTGACTTCTATTTCTCAAAAGTTGAATGGAGGCAACGAGTTTTTTTTTTTTTTCCACATTACAACTGTGGAAAGACAAAGTGTTTGCTACCACAAAGTAGTTAGCCCAAACAGACAATAACTAACACGCTGGCAGCTGACTCGGTTTCTTCGATTTAATTAATTAGATACTATTATTAACTAAACTAAACAATTATTTATTTATAGATTTCACAAATTTCGCAAAAACGACTGAACAAAAAAACAAAACGAGTGTTTACTATGAAAAAGTAATTAGCTGACAAGCTGATAACTAAACTAGCTAAGTTAGTTTCTATTTCCTGTTTTGACTTCTACTCTGTAAAAGTTGAATGTAGGCAACTGGAGTCTTCTTTGCTGTTAAAGACAATACACCTTTCATAGAAAGTGATTCTTTTTTTCTAAATTTAGTTTGATTTCTTGCTAGGTGTTGCTAACAACAGGTAATATCCAATGGAGGCTTAAATAGAGGAAAAAAGTGTAGAACTGGATTCGAGTCGAAAGAAACATCAACAAACCAGAAAGGCCCAGTTGCCTACATTTTATAACTGATTCCATTGAAAAAAAAATACACTAGCAGGTTATATTTTTAAAAATCAGTTGCGATGTTAGAAGTCGGTATGTATCCACCCCGCGCTAATTATCATTTTAAATATTTTTTTGAATACACCAAACATATCAACCACTTCGAATACAATATGTAGTAACCATTCAAGAAAAAAAAAAAAGCCCAAATACATTTTGGGACTCTTATCACCAAGGTTGTAAGGCCATGGGGATACAGTTCTTAAAGTGACTTCAGATAATAATAATAATAAAGAAGCTCCGTGTGTTATGTTACTAAAAGGAAGTTCAGGTTCCTGCTGGTCCCCGGTGAGGCGTTTGAGAACGACCGTACGCAAAATGTCAACACAGTTGATTGAAATCCAGTTTACACCTGAGCGGCCGGCAATAAAAATCGTCACAGTGGTCTGTGTTTATCGTCTGGCGGTGCGGCTGGAACTGACTCTAAAAGGTCATAGCAGCATTCATGAAGAAGGATTTTGGCGAAAAAATTAAGGAGATACTTTAAATTCTTTGATATGACACTCTCAAAAGTCAACTTTCTCGGAGGCACTGTAAATACTGACAATAAAAAAAACCATTTCAACTGGGCTGGCAGGGAATGTGTTAAACGTGCTAGCCAGGTAACCTGAAAAGTTTAGTTTCCGAGGGCTTGAGAATATATATATATATATATATATATATATATATATATATATATATATATATATATATATATATATATATATATATATATATATATACACACACACACACACACACACATATACATATATATATATATATATATGCAAAATTAATATTTCTGTGCTGAAAGTCGTAATATTGCAGCTATTTTTTCCCGAATAAAACGACAGCGTTACTCTTATGAAATTTTGAAAACACATGACAAACCATGAGTGATGGGAAAATGAAGCCTCGTGAACAACTTGCGATACTTTTGAACTCCTCTAGGTGGCACACTTGCTTTAAAGATGCAAGATGTAATAAATTCCCAGTGCACTTGCCTTTTTCTTTAAGTCAAGGTCAACATCTAGAGCAGTGGTTCTCAAAGTGGGGTCCGTGGACCTCCGGGGGTCCGTGGTTTGAATGCAGGGGGTCCGTAAAACAATTGTTGTTTTATTTTACATTAAATTGTGAAAATATTCATGACTTTTCAAAAAAGGCATCAATTCAACCAGTTTAATATATTAAAAAATAAAATAATAAACTCTAAAATAGTAAAAAATACAATGATAATTTAGAATTTTTTTCACAATGTGTTTTGTGTCTACAATTGCTGGCGATGAAGCCTGCAAAGCTAAATCTCCATTTTATTTTATAATGCTGTTTTTGACTAAATGATTGACCCGATTTTTTTATGTTGTAACCTTCAGAATGGCTAAAAAGTAACAAACTTGTCATCAAATTGAATCTGTTGATGAATACAAAGGGCACTGATGTTCTGCTTAAATGATTTCTGGTTTTGTTTTGCTTCTTAAAAGGGGTCCCTGACTCCAAAAAGTTCGAGAACCTCGATCGAGTAAACGCTTCATGAGGCTAGCATTTCCACCATCACTACAAATACTTATAAGTGTGTTCCCCCAAAAAATCCGCCCTGATGACTCCCTCATTGAATTAGGACTTCTCCGATTCTTTTCATCGTAGACAAGGGATCCGTTACAATGCTGGAATCATCCCGGAAGGCTAAATGCTACATCAAGGCCGCAATCAAGAAATAAAACTCCCGCGGAGTCGCGAATGAGAACCTGTTCACTTGTGCTGGCCGCGAGCGAAGTGGCAGGCAAAGTCGTACTTGCTCCGGCACTTGTGGCCGCAGATGTTGCACTGGAACGGGTTCTCGTAGCCGTGGCAACCCATGTGGATGGTGTAGAGGACGTTGTCGGGGAAGTAGACGTCGCAGTGCTGGCAGCGGTGCAGCGTGTGTTGCGGGGACCGCTGGGGGGGCGCCGGCGTGCCGGGCCGGCTGTCGGTGGCGCTGGTGCGCCCGCTGCAGGATCCCCCCGCCGGGCTGCAGTCGCTCAACTGGGGCGGGGCTCGGGGCTCGGGGGTGTTCGGTAAGGAGGGCGTGTTCGGGCGCTGGACCAGGAGGGGTTTCTCGTCGGCGGCGGTTTCGGCCCCGGGGGACGAGGCTGGGAGACCGGCGCGCTGGCCTGCCAGGGCAGAGAGCTGGTTCAGGGGGTTCTCCATGATCAGGTTGGAACCAAGGCGGGTTTGGGTCTCGTCCTCGCCGATCTCATGGGAGCGGCCGTCCGCATCGGGAGGCCTGGGCGTCGTCGCGGAGGTTGAACACGAGGATATGAGGAGGCGGCGGCCGTAGCTGAGCGAGCCGCTTTTCTTCTGGAGCGCGCTTAGCATCTTCTTGTGCGACAGAGTGCGGGCGTCTTTCTTGGGGACCAGTTTATGGCGCCGGCGGCGGTGATGCGACAGGTTGCTGCGGTCGCTGCAGCGGAAGGAGCACAGCTCGCACTTGTACGGTTTCTCGCCCGTGTGAGAGCGCATGTGGGCCTCCAGATGGCGCTCGTAGGCTGAGGCGAATGGGCACAGGTGGCAGCGGTGGGGTTTCTCTCCTGAAGGGCGGACGGACCGCAGGATCACAATGAGTAACAAGAGTAACGTGACGTTCACTTAAAATGGATCTTTGACGTCTAGAAGCGTCAATGGCAGCGAATGAGCGCAAACATTTCAAGTCCGTCAAGCTTTCAAAGTATTGCCCTCCAGTCGGCGCTACAGTGCTCATAAAATTGGGACAAACAGACTTAGGGATAGCTTTTTCCAAAGAGCAATTAAGGCTCTAAATAACAACAAAACAAGAAAATTGTGAAAATATCATTATTGATTGCATTCACTCCTGTGAAACTATTATTTCTATTGTACTCTATTAATTGTTCATACTTATTTAATGTGCACCAATCGGAGCAGGTATACCTGTTGTACAATGATAAAAACATTCTATTCTTCTCTATTCTATTCAACGTCATCTATTTAGAAGGGTTTTGATAACTTTTTTTTTCAGTCCATTAAAAGCACAAGTGGAGTCATGGCTCCTCTTTTGGTCATGTGACAATCATGAGCTGAGCTGTGATTGGTTGTTATCTAAGCACTTAGCACATGGTCATTTTCAGTCAAAACCAAGTGGCAAAATGGCACTTATAATTCTTCGTAACCTAAATATAATACGGCATGTAATTAAATTGTAACGCTATACCTGTATGCATTCGAATGTGCTCAACAAGCCTGGCCGTGCCTCGGGTGGCGTAGTTACAGTACAGGCACTTGAGTTTGCCATCGAAGGTTCGCTCAAAACCGTCCACCAACATCCCCGAGTTGTCCTCCATGGACATGTCCACCGCAGGGTGGTCCAGCCCGTTCTGACTGCAGTCTGCGCGCGGATGGAGACAGTCAACAATTCACAAGATGACCTTATTAATTATGACTTCTTACTACTCACTGATAATACTTATAGCTCTGACACAATGTAGCAAAACAGTGGCAGTATTCTGTGCTAATATTCACTGTTTTTGGACCTAAACCCTAAAGAATTACAAGTGCTTACTGTTAAATGATAACTCATCACAATCATGAAGTAGGAAAAGAAAAAACATTACCAGCAGGTAGTTCATCTGCCACCTTGACGCCGCTGACCGAGCCCGATATCATGTTGACATGCTGGGTTTGCTGGCTCAAATACTCCTGGAAATCCTTTACGAAGTCCAGCGTGTCGGGCTTTTCTTCGCCCATTGAAAGCAAGGAACGGAAATATCCAACACTGCAATATTTCAAAAGGATAAATCAGTTTTTGTTCATCAACAGTAGTTTACTTCCAGTTGGCAGGAAAGTAAGTGGCTGAAAATGTGGACAAAACAACGTTTATTCATTGTTGAACATGTAAACACAAATTCCATCCACTAACCAAAAAACATAATATTTTCTAGTATCTAATCCTACCTCATTGCTCCCTATAAATATATAAAAAAAATATCTGTTGTCACTTGCACCTAGGCAGATTATTATAAACAATTACATTGAATCATTTATAAAGAATGCTTGATAAAGCTCGTGAATGTTTTATATACTTACATCAGTTTTATTTTCTTGTTTGGGAAATCCAGGCCAGTGATAAAAACAAAATGTGAAGACATGCAATTTGTGTCATGTTGACCGCTCAGGTAAATAAACTACGCTGAAGGCTAACGTTAGCATCAGGCTACTAAATCAAGCGTCTTTTTGTCAGCCGGAGCGCCGGTTTCTTTCCGGTAACAAATTGTTGCCCTTCATTCTCGCGTACTGGGGAATTCTGTGAAAATATTCCCGCTGTCGAGTGTATTTGCGTCTGGTCCCACAGAGAAAAAAAGTCTGCGATGCTAAATCAAAACAATAAGGCAGGTTGCACGGGTTAAATGTCACCGAAATGTGCTATGGAGAAAACCCTCCGACCAACACACAAAGGGTGATTGAAGAAAGGTTCCGTCTACGAAAACAGACACGCTTATTAAAATCTCAATCCACAAATACTATTCACGCTTATCTTGGAAATACATAAAAGTGCCGACACGTTTTTGTTAAGAGGAAAAATCATGTGGAAAAGTAGCCATTTGGACCGATTGTTTTGAAAAGTGACCTTTTATCGAAGCATCGCTTACAGCGACCTCTGCTGGCAAATGCTACGGCAACAGTGAATTGTAAACGTTCGCTTTAAAATATTTACGAGGTACACATACTCAATCGTTCAGGTTAAAATAAAAAAAGTCAAAGTTTGAATGTAGTTATATAAGAATTGTGTTATGTAGGAAGAGAAACATTTAAAGCTCTTTTTCGACACATTCGGCAAATCAATTCCATTTTTTTTGTTTTGCGCATGAGTTCTTCTGATTTGGAAAAAAAATCACTTTCAAAGAACAAATGATGCTGGTGTGCTTTCCATAAATACTTTTTTGTCGTTGGAGCAGATACGACTAAACGATTAGGGCGCAAAATTGCAAATACCCAATTGCTTTAAAAACGACACTTTTGGCATTTTGAACGTTTTTTTTTAATTGTATGCTTCCCAAAGCACACGTGAGCAAAAATCGTCACATCAGAGATGGTGTTTATGTTTTTAAATGACCAATAAGAGAAATTTTAATATTTTTATGTAACTTCAACAAGACCCGATCTATTATTAGAAATCTTTTACTTACTGTTGATTTCAACCTACTTCCTATGTGAAACCTGCTTCCGCCTAATTAGCTAAGTGACCCATTGACATCCACCATGACACGAGACACTTTGGACACATATCGCTTGTAATTAGGCGCAAGTGGCAAATGAGGCGCAACACTTTCAAAACAGCTATCGCCTCATCCATGTTTCATCGCCGTCAATAATTTAGACGCAGAAGAATAAGAAGAAGATCGCGTTGCTCTGTTAATGTCAAAGTTAGAGGAAAACATGTCGAAAAGAAGATGACAAATGGACACAAGTGCAGTAAGAGCACTGGATCCATTTACTGTGGTACAACAGCAGTACATTACGGTAATGCAAAACTGCCACCAATCAACTGTGTAACATGAGTAGAGAACGCATAGTACATCATGTCTTACGATTTAAAAAAAAGCGTCTTCTCTACTTGTAGACGATTTAAAAAAGCGTCTTCTCTACTTGTAGTTCCAACAAGTGAACACAAGATGGTGCTCATGTCTCAATAGTAAAATCTGAAAAAGCGGACCCGTCCCTGATGAGCAAAAGGTAGCTCAACATGATCAATATTGATCAGTGATATTACAATCTGCGCCAGCATGCACATTCGCGTGCTCGTGGGAGACATCTTAGCAGACAATTAGCATCAGCTCCCAACAGCCTGTCCGCACTTATGTTATTTTATTGCGATTTAATTATGCACGGCTTTCCAGCGGGTGCCGGATCCTGTTGAATAATTTACACGCAGACAAAATGAGTTGTTAGAGAGAAGAGAAGGAACATGCTCTAATTTGGTTCAATATGCAATCTATGCTGTACTGCTGCATGCTGTATTGCAAGTTAAGAATTTATTAACTTGTGCTTGCGCAAGAAAAAAAAAAAGAAAAAAACACACACTTTTTCTTTAGCATTTGGCCTACATGATACAAATACGTTAGGAAATTTAGTCAGTAAACAATCTTTATTAGTCATTTTATATGATTTTATTAAGCCAGTCCCTGCATTTTTTTCCCATTATGCAACAGAGTATGTTGAAATACACAATGCCATAATTGAAGAAATGCTATATTTTTAGCATTATGGCTACAAGTACGTTTAAAAAATATTGCAAACACATTTGAACAAACTTGCAAATACACTCTAAAGACAGTTGGGTTAAAAACAACCCAATTTTGGGTCAAAAAAGGAAAAAGCGGATAGTTGGGTTAAATAGACCCAACTTTAAAGGTTCTTTGTAAAAAAAACAAAAAAACAAAAAACAAAAACAAACTAAAAAACTCTAGTTTTGTACAAGAAAAGCTAAGAACAACCTAGAAAATTGAGTGATATCGACACAAATAATGTGTCTGCCCTTTTATGACCGACAATTGGGTTATTTTTAAGACAACATTTGATATCTCGGCAATGTATGGAGGACAGAATAAGTGGATTGAAATTAATTTGTTATTTATTTTTTATTAAAAGAAAAATACAGCACCTTTTATATGGCTAGTGAAACAAGCAATGGTTTAAACCAAGCAGCCTAAAACATTTCTATATTCCGCTACTGGCTGTGTTTACTCCCGCTGTTTTGAACTATGTTGCCATGATGTGTACAGTACACATGAATATTGTTTTACACGGTATGTGTGTAATTTTAGAGTCCTTACAAATTAGAAAAAAAATATAAAATAAAATAATGAATGAAAATATATATGAAAAATTCTAAATATATAATTATGAATATCATCAAATAAAAAATAAACTGAAAATAAATAAAAATATAAAACAAAATGAACATTTAAAATGAAGCTGAAACTGATGTGAGTAAAAAAGTAAATATGCAGTTAATATAATTAGCTGGCTAGTATCAAGAGGCCTAAGAGTAAATGAAAATGTTTTAAAAATGAACATTTATGTTAAAATCTAATAATAAATAATAAATACAATAAAAACGTATATATCTAAATATGAATTTTAATAAAATAAAAAATACATTTATGATAAATGAAAATATAATAAAAAAATGAAAATTTAAAATGGAGCTGGGACTGTTGTGTTCGGGCCTTATTTAAAAATAAAATAGCAAGTATCAAAAGGTCTAAGAATATTACGAATGTAAAAATGACAGGAAAATCACACATCAAAAATGTTCCCTTAGATGTGGGCGTGGCCAAGCGTGCCACCCCGTCTACCACTTAGCTCCGCCTTTGCTCCAAATTGGCACCTCCACAGTTCATAAGATTGTGATCTAATATGCAATTATTTTTTCAAGGTCCAATTTATTATTTTTTTTTACCAAATACAAACACAAAACTAACGTGTAATACGATAAACAACCAATACGACGTCCATTTGTTTTAACTGCGCCTCCTTGATTTACACCTCAAATTGGAATTAAATTTGTAGAAGCGGCCTCCTTAAAGCTCGGCGTCTTTTTTTTTGTTGTCGGGCCCATTGGAAGATTATCCACGCGTAAAAGCTTTTTAATCCCACACAAGTGCAGCCATAGTAACGGCGGACAGGCGCAAAAGGTGAAGAGGGGATTACACGGGAGACTGTTTCTTCTCGGGAGTCTCCACGTGGAGCGTTTGAAAAAGAACCGAATGTGTGCGCGCGCCATCATAAAGGCGGTATATACCAAGCTTTTCTTTCCTCTCACCACTTAATTTCCTCGCGGGCGCGCCTGGCCGCTTTGTCATGAATGTAATTGCCGCCTTTGATGAGCAGGCTATTATCCGGATCGCACTTTACATGGGCAAACAAGACTGCCCCCTCCGTCCACCTCCACCTCTCATTTAACTCCGCCCCCCCCCCCCCCCCAACCTCTCGTCTTCGCCAATTATGCAGGGAACAAGTGGCTTTTCATAAAGCCGGCGTGTCTCTCTTGATTGGCGGGCCTCGGAGCCTGCCACGCGTGGACAAAGGGACAGATTAGATGTGATCTCGGCGCAGCAAAAACCCAATTTCCTTGATTAATTTCCTGAGTGTCTCGCAGAGGAGGACACCCCCCTCCCCTTTCCCTGAAAGGCAAACTTTTATCTCTTGACGGATGCGGCGACTGAATGGACAGATGGACATTTTATTGACCTTAGTTTGACCACAGCGGTCCGGTCCCGAAGACGGCCGGGAGAGAAATGTTCCACTTGAGCAAAGCGACGGGCGTATTTTTCCTCGGACAAAATCGAGGACGAACGGCGACTCTCTGCGTTTCCTCTGCGCCGCGACGTTGACTGAGTGACTGGCGAACACAAAGACATAAGAGCGCTAAACAGCCATTTGATTATGGCGGCGGTGAATAGATATGATGGGACTTTATGAGGCATTGCGCGATAAAACCGCCGTCAACCGGGAACTCTTCTTCTCGCTGCCTTATTCCACTTTTCAAGCACCACTTGACAAACAAACACTCACACAAGCTGGAGCCATGGCTGCAAAATTATCCATTTTCTAGACAAACAAACACACACACAAGCTGGAGCCATGGCTGCAAAATTATCCATTTTCTATAGCCGCTTATCCTCACAAGTTTCGCAGGCTTGCTGGTGCCTATCCCAGCAGTCTTTGGGCATTAGAAACTGGTCGCCAGCCAATTGCAGGACACACAGAGACAAACAACCAATCACGCACGCAATCACACCTAAGGACAATTTACTATGTCCAATACACCTACCACATATTTTTGGAGTGTGGCGGGAAGTCGGAGTGCCTGGAGAGAACACACACAGGCACGGGGAGAACATGCAAACTCCAAATAGTAAGGTAGGAGCCAAGTGGATTTGAAATCGGGTCCCTGAACTGTGAAGCAAATCTGCTAAACATCGCCACACGCACACACACACACACACACACACACACACACATATATATATATATATATATATATATATATATATATATATATATATATATATATATATATATATATATATATATATATATATATATATATATATATATATATATATATACCGTATTTTCCCTCAATTAATGACATTTTAAAAAAATTTCCATATATAAGGCGCACCAGATTATAAGGCACACCCTCAAGTAATGACATATTTAGTAAGTAATACTCAAAGTAATAACAATAATAACTCAAATAATAACTCCAAACTCTCAATAGCATAACTAACTCAATGTCAATATGAGCAACCTTGTTCAACTGTTAACACAAAAGAAAAAGTAAAGCTTACTTCATTGGTTCATTCCCCATCTACG
This sequence comes from Hippichthys cyanospilos, assembly GCF_059441005.1. Lineage (NCBI taxonomy): Eukaryota > Metazoa > Chordata > Actinopteri > Syngnathiformes > Syngnathidae > Hippichthys > Hippichthys cyanospilos. The sequence continues at coordinate 3,267,053 of NC_142376.1, forward strand.
AATCCCAATCTCAATATTCATCCATATATAAGGCGCACCTGATTATAAGGCGCACCATCAGCTTTTTAAAAAAAATTAAGGCTTTTAGGTGCGCCTTATAGTGCGTAAAATACGGTATACACTGCACTCGCTGCACAAGGATTGACTGATATGTCCTTTTTGTGACTGCCTGACTGTGGAAGCTGGTTGCCATCCGGAGGCAGTCATACCTCCCCCCGAAAAAAAAAAAAAAAAAAAAAATTGGCTGATGTTTTTTACCTAGATGGCATTTTAGGAGTATTTATTCGATGCCCCGGCAAGCAAAAGCGGCGGCTACAAATAAAGAAGATGGCATCGTCGCTATTGACCGCTCAGCGACTCGAAATGAAGTGTCCGGCGGTGAGTTATCGCGGTCAAATGTCATTTGTACGGCCGCAAAAGTGGCGTCATTTTTCGCTGGCCCCTCACCACACACTACCGGCCCTCTTAACGCTTGTCACTCTGTAGCCGTAGCTCATTGTCCTGACTGATGCATGTGAACGCACAGTTGCCCTAATACCGGCGTTTCGCTCGTACCCTCAACAGGGCCCCAAATGGATGAGCCTGCCGTCCTGATGATAATATACGGCGTCCACTAACCCGTGTTCACACGCCAGTGGCTTGCGGTCACGTGGGTCACTTCGTCTTCTTTTCCACCAAAGCAAACAAAAATGGACATTGTTTCCCGTTTGAGTCATCGGTGATTACTTACTATGTGATTTTTGGCCTTTGAATATTTAAGCATCGAGGCAAGTCAGTGTTATTTATATCCTCTCCTATTTGTGTCCACTGTTGTGTCCATTTTGTCTTGAGTTATTTGCATCCCACCGAAGCACATGAGACGTGACTGGGAAGGCCGGGATGTCCTTGAATGAGCACACTAGGACTTAAAAGCGTAGCTCCAATGAGTCAAACGATATATAGACCAAAACCAAATGTCCACTGCTGTGGACACCAATGGATAGGTCCAATCGCAGGAGGATATCAAATATTTTTTACACAACATAACTCTATGTGCTTCACATTGTTAAAATACATAAGATAAAAAAAAACTGAAGAATATAAGGCATTTAAATGCATAATAAAGAAAAGTAGATTTGGTCCGATGAATGCCAAATTTAACTTTAAAAAAACTCCCCGACGACATCTTTGATCAAAGTAGAGAGACGTGCGTTGTTTGTCAGGAGCTTTCAAATTCAGCCTACCGCATAAATGCAAAGCACCAAGCTGTGATTGCAACAGCTAACGATAGCAAAGAGCTTGCTTACTACAGAAGCAGTTTAAATTTAGCCTACTGCATAAATGCAAAGCACCAAGCTGTGAATGCAACAGCTATAGGAAAGAGCGTGCTTACTACAGAAGCAATTTAAATTCAGCCTACCGCATAAATGCAAAGCACCAAGCTATGAGCAAAACAGCTAACAATAGCAAGGAGCTTACTTACGACAGAGGCGGTTTAAATTTACCCTACCGCATCAATGCAAAGCTCCAAGCTGTGATCACAGCAAGAGCTAACGATAGCAAGGACTTTGGTTACGACAGAAGCAACTGAAGTTTAGCCTACCACATAAATGCAAAGCACCCAGCTGCAAATGCAGCCACAGCAAATGCTACTGTAGCAACAAAGATACTAACGTAGCACGCCATAACAAACTCTCAGCCAAACGCAACTCGAAAACACCCCGCGTTTGAGCCAGTCTGACATTTACCCCGGCTAGAAATGCATTCAGTCAATTTAAGTGTTGTGCACCACAACACAGCACCAGCACATTTGATATCACATACAGTGCTTAGCATTTGATTAAATTCAAATATTTCACATACTCCGTTGAGTATTTCATTTCATATGAGATGAATGCCCCTAATTACCGCGCAAAGATTTTGAACGTATCGAACAAAAATCCACAGTGGGGCTAATGTGAGTTAAAGTTTGAGATTAATGAGGCCTCCGTTCTCCCGAGATTATTGATCAAACACAATCTGAGCGGGAATGATTTCCCAGGCTTCCCCTGCCGTAATATTAGCAATGCATCAACATCATGAGACAAAAATGCTCCCATGTCCTTGGAGCAATCACGGTGTAAGGCTGGAAAATGAGCTTTGTTCTCTGTGTGCTTCTGTTTAAGCAGTTATTGAGTCCGTGGCATCAAATTGACGAGTCACTTGGGTCGTTCCTGAGATGCTTTGGAGGTCTTGTTTAGGTTCTCATCTTAAATTGAAAGTAAAATCATTTTTTTTCAAGAGGAAAACATACATTTCCTCAGCGACATCAAATAAGCTTGCTTACAGCCAATTAATAACCTCAAACTAGCCGCGGTTCCCGGCTCCGCGTCTGGTCCTCCTGCAGGCATCGTTAGCAGATGATGATGGGAGCTACTTGGGGCATAATGGAAGGCTTGACTGACCCTTGACCTCCCACCATCGATCCGCTGGCCGTGTCCAGCTGGGCCTCCGCAAAGCCAGTCAGCTGGAGAGGTGTTTAAGAGCGAACGCCCCGTTGCACGTCCAGACGGCTACACACTCATTAATTACATCATTTACCTGTGACAGTGACAAACTTGCTTGGCCACGCCGTACTTTATTAGGCTCTTTGTACAAGTCCTGGATCAAAACTGCTTCTAAAAATCCATAGCTTCCAATTTCTGGGGTGAGAAAAAAACGACATAACAGCGTTGGGATCGAGACAAGATCAAGACTTCTTGGGCTTGAGATTAAGACAAGACCTAGACTTTTGGGGGTTGAGACCGAGACAAGACCTAGACTTTTGGAGGTTGAGATTGAGACAGTACTAAGACTTTTAAAGTCCGAGACAAGACCTACACGTTTGGAAGTTGAGACAAAAGACAAGGCCAAGACTTGGAGCTCCAGACCAAGACAAGACGAAGATATTGGAGGTTGAGATGGAGACAATATAAAGACTTTTTTGGGCTCGAGATCAAGACAAGACAAAGACTTTTGAAGGATGAGACAGAGACATGACCAAGACTTTTGGAGCTCAAGATCAAGAAAAGGCAAAGACTTGGAACTCGAGACAAAGACTTTTGGAGGTTAAGACTGAACAGAACCAAGACTTTTTGGGCTCGAAATAGAGAAAAGTCCTAGACTTTTGGGGGTTGAGACCGAGACAAGACCATGACTTTTGGAGCTCAAGATCAAGAAAAGGCAAAGACTTGGAGCTCAAGAGCAAAACAAGACTTTTGGAGGTTATGACTGAGACAGAATCAAGACTTTTGGGCTCGAGATCAAGAAAAGACCTAGTCTTTTGGAGGTTGAGACCGAGACAATACCAAGACTTGTGGAGCTTGAGACCGAGACAAGACCATGACTTTTAGAGGTTGAGACTGAGATAATACTAGGACTTTTGAAGTCCAAGCTCAAGCCAAGACCTAGACCAAGACAAGATCTAGACTTTTGGAGGTGGAGACAGACACAAATCCAAGACTTTTGGAGATTGAGACCAACCTCAGAAAAAAATGAACAGAATGACCAGTATCTTTTTTAGTAATTGTAGTAGTCTTGACTGGTCTTGAAAAAAGAAAATCAAAATCCGCACCGTCCAAGGCCAAGACGAGTCTGTGTAAAAATGCCTTCGATTCAGAGACAAAAGCGACGCTCTTAGCGGTCTTGAGTCCAAGATCGATCTTAAAAACTACAATACTAGTTTGATACAGGTCTGAATCCGACTACCCGGCTACGGTTGATAATGATAACCCAAAATTGGTGTAGGCACTATCAAGTTTCTTTTTAGAAAAATTGTCCTGACAAAAAACGGATTGTATGGATTCTTCGGACTACGTCGAAGTATCCCCACGATATAACACCCAGGAAAGCCTGGCGCTAAAGCCTACAGGCAATTGTATTTGACATGTTTGTGGAACAAATATGAACTATTTGAGATACCTCAGGTTCTGTGTTGTTGCTTTCGGGGCCAATTTGCTGACTCATTCTTGGCCGGACCTCAGTTCTTAACAGCCGGCATCACTTCTTATATCGGCGGGAGTCTTTATCACCCTGAAATGAACCTTTCTAGCGGGCTTTCCGAGCACCTCTTCCTACGCGCCTCCTCTCCCAACGCAATAAAGGCCAAAGCATGCATTTCCCGCTCCAGACTGGCATTCAATCTAGGCTCAATTGCGAAGGCTGACCTGTGGACGCTGAGAATACGTCTTTAGCTTTAAGGCTTTCGGGAATGGATCTACAGCGGCGGGTCACGGGGGAAGAAATAAGGAGCCGACGCCAGTAAGCGGGAAATAGTTTTTCATAAATAAGCCACATGACAGCAGGCTTTCTAATGGTGCCGGGGGGCGCGTAAAGGCGTATGTTACGGGTTTCGCCCCTACCCGAGGAAAATAGAAAATACGGTGCTGACGGAAGACTTCGGCGCGCCGGTCGGTTGAGCGGTGATAGAGGTGGGTATTAGAGCTAGCGTAGCTGGGTGATTGCTAGCCTAGCGTTGCCGGTCTTTACCGAGAAGTATGCCCCTTCTTCGCTTCAAGTCGATTGGTCAATAATTGCCCCCGTTCCTTTCGCGCGTACAGGTAGTAGCACATCCGTCGGCGAGCAGAATTGGTTTGATTTGCACTTATGTTTCTGCAAATAATCAATGCTGCTTTTTGATGAATACAAGCTATCGAATATGTCGTTGGAAAAAGAGGAATGAAGTGAGAGGCGTTAATGAGAGTGGCATTGATGGAAAAGATCAATCGTAGGAGGTAAGGTAGAACGGACAAGATTCTGGGTTTTAGTATTAAAGGGACAATTGATAGTATTGAACATTGGCGCTTACATGATAGCATGATAGAAAAGTAAAAATCACATATACACCAAAAATTTGAGTCAAAATGACAGATTAATTGCCATCAATTAATCACATAGTTAATGCGTTTAACTAATTTTTAATCTCTAACTTTTGTACGCTGACAAGAACTATTTTTATGTATTTGCGTCCTTTTTCTCGAGTTGCTGAGGGTTGATTGGCTGTAATTGTGCTTGGCACAACCTGATAGGCTCCTGTTGTGAGTGGGCGGGCAGAAGGAAGACGGGAAAATGGAAGAGCATGTGAGCTTTGTAAGTACGATGAATGGTGAATTTAATTTTTTTAACAACTCCTCAATTGCACAAGAGACAGATAGAAGTTTAGCTAAATAGATGCTTAGCTAGCTAGCTAGTTGCTTAGCTAGATGCTTAGCTAGCTAGCAGATAGATAGATAGATAGATAGATAGATAGATAGATAGATAGATAGATAGATAGATAGATAGATAGATAGATAGATAGATAGATAGATAGAAATTCGCGAACACCGCACCCTCTGAGATCTTAGTAGAGATAAGGTAATATGGGAGTGTGATGGAGGAGAAAAAAAAAGAGTCTTTAGCCATGCCCCAAACAGAAGGCACTGCTCAAGTCTGGAAAAAAAAAAACCTGAATATGCGCCAACAAAAAACATGTAAATGGCTGCTTTCTTTGTAAGGAGGTTGCTTACCACATAAGCAACTCAAGTTTAGCTTAGCAACAAAGATGCTAATGTAGCCAGCAACAGAATAGTCCTTTGCCAAACTAAACTTACAAACACCCTGCAACTAACATGAGGGATGATGTTTTATTTTAATGTTATTTTCTGATTATTGAAGCATTTTTAAATCTTTGACAGCACTAAATAATAAAAAAAAAATACATACATACATTGAGCAAACTAGCTAAAAATGATAATGCTGTCCAAGAGTCTCCTTTTTTTATGTTTAAAGTTGTTTGTTGAACTAATAGATGGAAAACGTCTAAAATGTCATATAACATTTGATTGGGTCCTTTGGTGTTACATCTGCTGTTTGATTATTTATACGAGCGCCTCAGACTGATGTAAAGTCCCCTTGGGTCGGAATCGGTTATTTATTGCTATTAAATGGTTAATTTTCCTGCATGCCCTCCGGGTCTTTGAGGACATTACGACATGAGGAAGATAGAATTGTCACGGCTAGGCGAGCCAGGCTTGATTTATTAGAAAAGCAGTTTTGCGAGAACCCTTTCGATTTTAGCCCAAATACTGCTATCCCTAATTTGTTTTTTAAACATTTCCCAACTCGGTTCTTTCGCTCTCAGTGTTGTTTCACAAACTAATTTGAATTTTGAATTGGAAAGCACCGCATAAACTTCAATAGAATGTAAGCGTAAATGAGGAAACTCCATAGTGCTAGCTTAAAGATTAGCAGGTTTCTTATTGATAAAAATAGATAAGTTAGGCGAAAACTGCAATGTTTCACATAACAGAATTACTAAAATAGCTTTTAAAAAACGCCCCAAAATTTAAAGACACATTCAACAAAAGAATAAACAAGCACGCAAGCTAGCTAGCTAGCTTATTGTCATATTTACATCTGCGTAATTGAGTGCGTGCTTTGGTCTCTATTGCCCGAGGCCCAGTTTGCCTCTGACAGCTGCCGGGGTCGGGAGACGCGCCGTACCGCGACCAAACAGATGGAGATAACGCGGTAAACAAACGCCAATTACTGGCTGTCGCGGTGAAGACGCTTGACACCTGCCGACCAAAGCAATCGGCTCGCAAGGAAGACATTCGCGTTGGATGGAAAGTGGATCTGTGGCGTCATTGACAAGGTGGGACTCTCGTTGATTTGAAGGTTTTGTTGTTATTCCAGAAAAAAATCTTTGTTGAGAAGATATGCAGAAATAATAGCTAAGCCTGCTAATATGCTGAAGAATAATCGCGTTAATTATAAGAATTAGAATAAAGTCAGAGTTCTGACTTCTGAGAAGAAAGTAAGGATTCTGACTAAAAACTTTATTCTAAGAAATATGACTTAAAAGTCAGGATTTTCACTTAAAAGTCAGAATTCTGACTTGTGAGAATAAGGCAGAAATTCACATTCAGGACTTGAAAGTGAAAGAATGTTAGAATAAAGTCAAGATTTTCACTTTAAGGTCAGAATTTTGGGAGTAAAGTCAGAATTCTGTTAAAAAAAAGCCTGGGAATGAAGTCAGAATTATTTGAGTAGTCAGAATTTTGACTAAAGTAAGAATTCAGAAAATAACTGGCTAAAGAATAATGAAACTTCACTTTAAAGGCAAAATTCTGACTTCTGAGAAAAAAAGCTATTCTATTATTTACAGTCAGAATTCTCAGAACAAAATGGGAATTCTGACTTTAAAGTCAGAATAAATTTAGATTCTGAGAATAGTCAAAATTGTTCCAGAATTCTGAGAATAAAAACATAATTTGGACTTAAAAATGAGAATTCTGTGAACAAATTCAGAATTCTGCCTTTAAATTACAAGCAGGAATCACTGACTTTACTCATATAATAAATTTAAAATTTCACTAAGGTCAGAATTTTTAGTGTAAAATAAGACTTCACCAAAAAATACAGTCTGGGAATGAAGTCAGAATTCTTCGAGTACTTAGAATTTTGACTTTAAAGTAAGAATTCAGAACATAACTGACTACATTTAAAGAAGAGTCAAAGGCAGAATTCAGACTTTTGAGAAAAAAAGTCAGAATTTAACAGAATTTACACTTTAGTCAGAATTCTCAAAACAAAGTGGGAATTCTGACTTGAAACTCAGAACAAATTTAGATTCTGATATTGCTGAGAATAGTCAAAATTCTGCCTTAATTCTGAGAAAACATAATTCCTACAGTAAAATGAGAATTCTGGGAATGAAGTCAGAATTCTTCAAGTACTTAGAATTTTGACTTTTAAGTAAGAATTCAGAAAAGAACTGACTACATTTAAAGAAGAGTCAAAGTTTGCACCTTAAAGGCAGAATTCAGACTTCTGAGAAAAAAAGTCAGAATTTAACAGAATTTACACTTTAGTCAGAATACTCAAAACAAAGTGGGAATTCTGACTTGAAACTCAGAACAAATTTAGATTCTGATAATGCTGAGAATAGTCAAAATTCTGCCTTAATTCTGAGAAAACATAATTCCTAATGTAAAATGAGAATTCTGTGAACAAAGTCAGAATTCTGACTTCATTCTCATAATCCTCACTTTAAAGTCAGAATTCTTAGATCCAAGTCACAGTTCTATCCACCTTCTTCCCCCTTCACCCTCTTCCGTACGTACCCGTAAAACCCAAAACAGAATACCGGTCTTCGAAAAACCCAAATTCAAAATCGTGAGCCGCCTGTTTCGTTTGAAATCAACTCCGCGTTTCAAGTGACACTAAACCAACAAGTTCATCCACTCGCGCCCCGCTCCCGCTTTTTATTTTTCGCTCCGCCGCTTCACCCCAGCTCACATTTTGATATTGTTAAGTGCCTTTCAATAGCTCCCTCGATTTCACACTTTCCAAATGACCCGCGATAATCAGGTCATTAAAACCCGACCCGTTTCTCGCCGCACATGCGCCTCATCTGAATCGCAAATCGCCTCTTCAAAAAAAAAAAGAAAAGTAAAACGCAATTTTCGGATTAGCCTAGCATAAAGCGGTAAAGGTATCGGAAAAAAGGGTGAAAAGATCCTGTCAAAAGTGCCATTAACTTGCGTGAGGGTACTCGATTTTCTTAATTCATCCCTTAGGAGCGGATAAGTCTATCAATCTGTTCAATTGGAAAGCCATTAGGTGGCCTGCTTTATGCGTTTCAAGCTGTTAACTAGAAGCTGATTGATTGTTGTTCCTCTGATGGGATATGCTGATCTAATCTCACCGTGTGCACGTTTGCCATAAATTACACAATTCATTTCCCCCCATTTAGGAGGCAAAGGGGGGGGGTGCACCTCCAGGCGTGCCGACGCTCCGAATGCAAAAAAAAAAAAGAGCAGCCGGCTTGTTTTATGGCGCCATTTTACCTTGCTTCCCCCCCCCCGAAAAAAAAAAAATCGAAGCATAATCAAGGTGTATGTTTAGAAAATTTATCGTTATAATTTCCCCCCGTAATCTCTTCCATTTTCCCCGCCGCCGCCGCGACATAGATCATCGTCTAAAAAAAAAAGAGAGAGAGCTTGAAAATTTATCGGTCTTTGATTCTCAATTATACGTGTTTATGGCTTCATCTGTCTTGGCTGACTTCAACCTTTTCCATTATGGCGGAATATTATTTGTACAGAATCCATTAAATTCACAAGGCGCGCCTCTAATGGCGAGGGGGGGGGGGGGGGGCATTTTGCAGTGGGAAAAGTTTGGGGAAGGTTCGCTTGGGGAACTGTGGCGCAGTTATGACACCAGAAATTGCCTTATTGATGGCGCGCCACCCGTTTGACTGGAAGTTGATGATATCTCCGTCCGGCGCCCATCTGCAGTTTCTTTATCGTCATGACAACGGCGAAAGAGAGATGCTTCAAAAAAAGCGAAACCGAAAAGTTGCTTTATATAATCAGATTCTACACAGCTCCTTTTAATCTACATATGCTACTCTTGTTTACTATTAATAACAAATATGAATGAACTCATTCAATGCCAAAGACGCATTTTTACGTCTTTGCAGATTCCAGATGTTCAATTCCAGGAACTGATTTCCATTTTTTTTAAGTATGTGGCCAAATATGGATGGTGATCTAAGATTTAAAAAAATAAGTGAATTAAGTACCTAAAATAATCCATTACTTTTGTGGATTAAAAGTAGTAATCCATTACTTTAGGTACAAAAGTTCCTACTTTAGGTACTAAAAGTACTTGAGTAATTGATTAGCCTACGTTCTAAAGCACTAAATTTACTAGATTTAAGTAATTAGTTATTTAATTACAAAAGTAATCAATAACTTATATAACTTATATAACTATAGGTACCAATAGTACTTAAGTAATTAAATAAGATAATAAAGTGGTAAAGTAATCAAGTATTTCAGGCACTAAAGTGCTAAAGTAATTAATAACTTTGGGTACTAATCAATTACTTTAGTACTTTTAGTCAGTAAAATACTAAAGTATTGATTACCTTAGGTACTAAAGTATGAAATTTACTAGAATCAAGTAATTACTGACTTCAATACTAAAGTAATCAATAACTTTAGGTAGTGAAATAGCTACTGTAGGTACTAAAGCACTCAAGTAACCAATTACTTGCTTACTTAAGTACCTAAACTAAAGTAATCAAGTACTTCAAGCACTAAAGTGCTAAAGTAATCGATAACTTGGGTACTAATCGATTACTTAAGTACTTGTAGTAGCTAAAATACTAAAGTATTGATTACCTTAGGTGCTAAAGTATTAAATTTACTAGATTCAAGTCATTACTGGCTGAAATACTAAAGTAATCAATAACTTTAGGTACTGAAATAGTTACTTTAGGTACTAAAGTAAGTAATTACTTTAGTACCTAAACTAAAGTACAGTTAATAAGTACTAAAAAGTGATGATATTTTTTTAATGTACACACAAATTGATTACTTTAGTACTTAATTCATTTATTGGACGCGTAAAAATGGAGAAATACGTCTTTGGGATTGAATGAGTTAAGTATAGATGAAAGAAACACATTTTCACATCTTAAAATCCTTTCATTAATTAAAATGCTCATCTTTATTCTTTACAAAATCGTCTCGCGGGCCGGATTCAACCCGTTTACGGCCCAGAACCGGCCCACGGGCCGTATGTTTGACGACGGTCAATTTCAACAATTTTGCCGCGCCGAAATTAAATGCCGATTGAATTAAAAGCGCCTCTGCATTTTTCAACCGCGTCACGACGATACCGATCAACGAATCCATCGGAACGATTTCAATCCACCTTTCGTCGTTTCCGCTGGGATTTCCCGCAGTGGCGCCGAAACATTTTCGCCCTCCGAGAGCCCCTCGGAGCGAGATGGCGCGGTAGAAGCTAATCGGGCCGTAATTCAAGATCCGCTCGGCCACTCTGCGATCGATAGCCGCAAAATCCCAATTAAAGCGCGGCGGGTCAGCGGAGGGCCGCCGATTCCTTTACAAGTTAAATGCAATGCTTAAATCGAAGCAATCTCCGCGTGGCCTTCACGGGTTTAATGGCTCGTCCCGACAGGAGTGGCCCAGTTAAAAGTGCAACAAGGACAAAGGGGCGCGTGGCGTTTGGCGATCGATGTTGCAGCCACCGTGGAGGCGGCCATTTTGCTGAACTTTTCTGATTGGAGACGGACAAGCTTGTCTTTTGGGAATGTGGGATTTGCTTTAAAACGTGGCATAAAAATCACACTGCACACCTATTGTCTGTCTGCGAGTGTTGCTCCACCGTTTGTGTGCGTGTATAACGTATTTTGGTCTTATTTTAGCATAAACCGATGCTAAAATATAGGCCAATGAATCATGAATTAATATGACACACTCATTTAAGAATACACTCATTTGAGTTATGTTATATTGTCTGTCTACAAGCGTTGCTCCACTGTTTGTGTTCATAAATACTTATGACGTACATAAATGTTTTGGTCTTAAAGATTAGGTTTCCCTTGGATGAAAAATGATGCCAAGAACAGACTTTTTAAATCTGATACATAGTATTACACTTGTTTTATTTTTGACCATATCTATTGCAGTTTTACATCACTTTGTTTCTGTATCACTGGTATCGGCACCGATATTAAAACCTTTTTTTTTTTTATTAAACCCTTGTGCAGTATTGTGTCCATTTTTGGTCAAAGTCTTTCGTAGTCTACTCGCAGAATTTTAGCCAAGAGATGTTCTCAAGAGACTTTGACATGTTGTCACCATCTGGGTGAAATTTCAGCTCCCTGGTGTCTTCCTTTGATAATTTCCTGATGTCAAGATCAGAAGTCTTAAATGTTATTGATACTGTTATATTACACTTTTTTTATTTTGGCTGTCGTCTCAACGACCCATACCTTGAAATAAGACTGGTATCGGCACCCTATCGATACCCGGTATCTTTTTTTTTTTTTTTTTTTAGCCCTTATGTAGTATTGTTTCCATTTTTTGGACAAACTCTGAAACATTCTCAGTATTTTAGAACGAAAAAAGTATTCCTGGAGGCTAAGTTTTCAAATTTTAACATGTTGTCACCATCTGGGTGAAATTTCAGCTCCCTGGTGTCACCTTTCACTGATTTCCCGTTGATGAAAAATTACGCCAATATCAGACGTTTTCAACCTTCTGCATTCTGTTGTATTTAACTTAATGTTTTTTGTAGACCTAAGGAGACTACAATTTTTAATTTTCTTCCAAACAAAATTCATTTATCATTTTTTTTTATGCACCTGAATACTTTCTGCTCTAATTTTAAAGCACTGCACCGCTCCCGTTCCTTTATACCAACATCATACTCCCCGTCTTTCTCCTGACGCTCTCCTAACTTTTCCCCACCCATCACCCACAGAAGGAATTCTCACAAGATATCAAAACAAAAATCTATATTTAATATGGGGGCAATTACACCGCAAAGTTGGCTGCACGCGGCCGTTGTCAGCCAAGCGCGTGTTTTTCATCAAACAGGTCATTAGAGCGTGATGGATGTAAACCTATAAAGTATCTAAACTGGGGCTTTTAACAAAGCGCCGGCAACACTATCATTTCTCTAATAGAACCTGCTGACCGTGTCATTCGCCGCCGCCATTTGTCATTTTTTTTCCCTCCCCACCTCTCTGTGAAATAATCAATATCTGGCCGCTTTGAAATAAATAAAATCAAAAGTCACGCTAACCTACCCGAGGAGCAACAAAAATAGACTTATGGAGCTGCAGCCGGAGGCCGGCGCGCACTTGGACGCCCGTGCGGCTAGCGCCTTGCTAATCAATGCGTCTTGATAGAGGCTAGAATTATTTAAGACCGTTCGCGCAACGATTTGAACTATTACGCTTTTTTTTTTTCGGAAATACGATTTAACGGTCTTCTTTCAGGGTCCTCTATTCATGTATTTTTGATGAATTTTGCTTTAAAGCGTAGCATGAAAATCACATGTCTGTTTGTAAGTGTTGCTCCACCGTTTGTGTGCTTTTATATCATATTATGCTTTTATAGATTAGGTTTATGCAAAAAAAAAATGCAAAAGAACCACAAACTAACATGACCCAAAACACATGTGAGTATGGTTATATTGTCTGTCTACAAGTGTTGCTACACTGTTTGTGTTCATATATGTTTTGGTTTTATGGATTACCATAAATCAAAATAACGTTTTATCTATACTTCAATTATGTTTAATAATTTACTAAAGGTTTTCCTTTGCATTATTTAAGCATTCACTACCACAACTCATTCTTTGCAGAGGATAAAGAATACGCTCATGTGAGAATCGTTATATCGTCTGTCTTCAAGTGTTGCTCCACCGTTTGTTTTCACATATTTATGATATAAATAACTGATTTGGTCTTATGGATGAGGTTTATGTTAAAATAATAGGCGAATGAACCATGAAATAACATGACAGACATTTTATCGACACTTCAATTAGGTCTGTTAACTTAATTAAAGATTTTCCTTGCATTCTTTTAAAGCATTCATGACCGCAACTCATGCTTTGCAGTGGATAAAGAATACACTCATGTGAGACTTGTTATTTTGTCTGTCTACAAGTGTTGCGCCGCCATTTGTGTTCATATATTTATGATACACATAAATGATTTGTTCTTATAAATTCGGTTTATGTTCAAATAAAGGCAAATAAACCAAGAATAAACATGAATGACATTTTATCTATACTTGAAGTAGAGTTGTTAAATTACCAAACATTTTTACTTTGAGTCTTTTAAGCGTTTTATACAACCACAACTCATTCTGAACACACCCATGTGAGTATTGGTATATTGTCTGTCTACAAGTGTTGCGCCACCTTTATATACCCATTTTATAAGCCTGTGACACCAATGCTATTGCTTAGCCCATTTGTGGACTTTCTCATAGTTAGCATGAAGCTAACAATACTTTCAAACGCATTCAGACACTTCAAACACTCGCATAATTAATTTATATATATATTGACAGTACTATTCATCTATTAATATTATTAATGTATTATTATAAATGTATTATTAAACTATAAACTCCATGTCCCAACTCCAGGCTCACAGTTCACGTTTCCTCCTCTTGGCCCACAGAGGGCGCTGTCTCGCCGCTCTTCACGTCCACCTCGTCCACTCGTGCTTTTTTTTTTTTTTTTTTAAGTCAATTAATATCAATGAGCGAATATTCATGACACATCTACAACCACGAGCCCCAATCCGACGGATGAATTAAGCACATCGATTGAAGAGGAATAAATGACAGTGTAACCTTGGAAGTGGTCCTCACTCTATTTAAAAAAAAAAAAAAAAAAATCAATGGATTAGAAATATGAATCTAATCGGCTTTTGTTGCAACGCCGTAAAGAGTGGGTGGTCACATGTAAGTGTTTTTTTTTTTCCAGCGGTTTTAATTAATTGTCTTTTAGCTTATTAGTAACTCATTGTTTTACTTGTTAATGAAAAAAAAAGGTCCATTATGAGGATGGGAATTATACGTCCACTCGCCAACCAAAATATTAGGAACACTTCAATTAAGAAGATCCAGTCTCAATAATAATAACGATAATCAAAGAAATATTTCTTTGTAATGTCTTTGTTTTGTCTCTTTTTCATTTGAGTGTGTTTTTAATTGATTTTGACCATCTGAAGACACTGATTGTCAACAATAATTGTTGCATTAAAAAAAAAAAAAAACCCACTGAAAACAGGGTGCTGTGTTCCGTGTCTGATTCGTTAAACTTTGGAAGTATATTTGTTGATGAATATTTTGAATATTTTATACAGCAACTGCAGATGATAGAGTAACTACCATTATATTTCTGGCTCATCTGCCAGAAAATTGCGGCACTAATGACAATGCACATCCATAGAAAACTTAACAAAATAAGATTACAACACCTAGTAGCCGTAGCAGTCACTTAAACACTACTTAGCCCTGAGCTGCTTCATCTTCCAATCAATTTGCTCTTAGTTTGAAAAGCATTAAATTAAATTACCTGGTTAATGAATAAATCTCACGTACCCCATTTGAGAAAAAAGTCTTAAAGTAACCCAAGACCTCTCAATACATTATAATATTGCTCTTAATTTGAAAAGAAACGTAATGTTCCTGTACCATACTTTCTATCCTGTTCCTGTCATGATTTGAAGAATATTCCATTCGGTTTGCAGACACCTGAATAACTCTCAGTACCCCCGTTTGAAAACAACTGTTTTAAGGTAAACAAAATGATATCAAGAGTTCGTAATCTTATAATATTGCTCTTAATTTGAAAAGAAATGTACTGTTCCTGTACTGCACATACTGTTCCTGTCATGGGTTCGAAAAATATGAAATTAGATGATACCTGAATAAATCTCACGTACCCCCATTTGAAAACCACTCTCTCAAGGTAACCAAAATGCTAGAAAGAGTTCCCGTTTATATATTTTTATATATTCGCTCTTAATTTGAAAAGCAATGTACTGTCCCTGTCACTGGATTGAAAAGCATGAGATTTACTAAAAACGGAATAAATTTCATGTGCTCCCATTTGAGCACCACCGTCTTAAAATAACCAAAAATCTAAAAACAAACAAAAAAAGAGAATCCTGATATTATGGTTGTTGCTATTTCCGTCAAATCTACCGCCTTATCAATAAAAATACTGTTAACACATCGCAAACTGGTTATTATTCATTTTTCTGCGGTGCAAGTGTACCTAAAGAAGTGTCCACCGAGTGTGTGTGTGTGTTATATGTGGCGTCGAGGCGCAAAGCTTCTTCCTTTTGGCGTTAACAGCCTGCTGCTCATTTGCTGCCTAACGGGATTTTACGAGCGCAATAACAGAGGGGGCCACGCGCGCGCGCGTGCACGCACGCTCTCGTGCCCCGCAGCCAAAGAGAGGGAGGATGTCCCCTCTCTCTCTCTCTCTCTCTCTCTCTTTGGTTCTCTCTCGTCCCTCCTCAAAGTCTCAGCCTTAATCCCATTTGCCATTGTGCGAGCGCAATCGCCTGTACTTTCCGCATTTAACTTGGATGACATTTTTATTTGCTCATTAGCCATCAAGCGCCTGCACGGCGGCTCGCGGTTCGGCGTTCGAGCCCCCGGGATGATCCATCTGGCACGCTTGCGTACGCAGCCGCTTCGCCGACACTTCCTTCCGCTTTTTCTTTAGTTTCAATCCTAGCAAGCTAAAAAAGTCAAAGAGAGAAAAAAAAAAAATGCCCGAGACCACCACGCAGGAGGCTCCGGCCAAGGACTCGCCGTTCTTCATCAAGAACCTGCTCAACTGCGACAGCAAGACGGCCAGCAAGCCCAAGCCGCCGGTACCGACGGCTCTCCCGGCGCTGGCGGCCCAGCGGGCGGCCCTGGAGGCCGCCGGAGGCTTCTCCCTGTCGCAGGTGGCCGACTTCGGCTTTCCGCGCTTCGAGTTGCCCGCGCAGCGATTCACTCTGCCCGCGCACTACTTGGAACGCACTTCGGCCTGGTGGTATCCCTACGCGCTCAATTCCTCCGCGCACATACACGCGAGCGAAGGTAAGATATCGATACGATGGATTGGATATCGGTACGATACATAGATAGATAGATAGATAGATAGATAGATAGATAGATAGATAGATAGATAGATAGATAGATAGATAGATAGATAGATAGATAGATAGATAGATAGATAGATAGATAGATAGATAGATAGATAGATAGATAGATAGATAGAAATTCGCGAACGCCGATTTAAATTAAATTAAATTAATTTTTTTAAGTTGTAATCAACAATTATTTGATGCAAAATGCTGGACACGGAGTAAAAAATAGTCAAGGGGGATAAATGGGAGATTAATAACATAAAAAATAGTAAACACTACAGAACGCTGAAAGAAATAGTCATGCTGAATTAAAACGATTCCAGTACGTTGTAACAAAAATGTTTTAGTACATAACCAAAAATGAAAAGGTGGGAAAATGGCTCTCTATTATTAATTAAATGTAACATTTGAGTAGCAAGTGGTCTGCTGTTGTTTGTAATATATTTTTCTTCATATTTTCCCGTATTACTAGCGGTACTTGATTTCAAAATGAAAAAAAACAAATCCTCCTTTTTTTTGTCCGGTGATTGTACACAAAACAATCACGTGGATCAAAATATATTTTATATCCTTCTTATAGAAAATACATCGTTTCAGATGTGTATCTCTCGTGAAATAAGAGTAAATTCAATGCGATGGATGTTTTTTGTTTTGTTTTTATACGTGTTGCAAAAGTCATTTGTGAATTGTAAAGAAAATTTGTGGACACCTATCCGCATTGCTTATTATTATATGGCAAATATTCATTATAGTCATATCAGAAAGACTGACAGGCCAGCAGACGTCAAAACAAATATATAACGATGAAAAAAATGAGTCTGTTTGGGCGACATACAGAATGTTTTTTCTAATATTTGAAATCGAAACTGTGTTGAGGTTATAGTCTCCAAATGCATTTTGTCAGGCCTTTAAAATAATCGTTAACACTAATTATTGTTAAAATAAAATCATTATTGCAATCTGTGTATTTTGAAAGCTTGCGCTGGCTCCCATTTTTTACGTCACGTGACAATTAAGCTGCATTACAAATGAAAACTAAAACAAATAAAAATAATTAAAAAAAAAACTGTCCTTGGCAGCGGCCGAAAAGCTGACAGCCTGCCGCGACTCGTCCCCCACGTCGGGCACGGATCGGGACTCTCCGGAGCTGCTTCTCAAATCGGAACCTGACGCCAAAGACGACGACGACGACGACGACGAGCGCGCGGCCAGCAAAAGCGGCGACGAGATCATCCTGGAGGAGAGCGACTCGGATCAGGCCAAGAAGGACGAGCTGCACGACGACGCGTGGAAAAAGCGCGACGGCGGCACCGGTACCGACGACGAGCAGAAGAAGCCGTGCCGCAAGAAGAAGACCCGCACCGTGTTCTCCCGCAGCCAAGTCTTCCAGCTGGAGTCCACGTTCGACATGAAGCGCTACCTGAGCAGTTCGGAGCGGGCCGGCCTGGCCGCCTCGCTGCACCTGACCGAGACCCAAGTGAAGATCTGGTTCCAGAACCGACGCAACAAGTGGAAGCGGCAGCTGGCCGCCGAGCTGGAGGCGGCCAACCTCAGCCACGCCGCCGCGCAGAGGATCGTCCGGGTGCCCATCCTCTACCACGAGAACTCGGCGGCGGAGGGAGCGGCCGGGGGCGCCGGGGGCGCCGCCCCCCCCGGCCTGCCCCCGGCCAGCCAGCCGCTGCTCACCTTCCCGCACCCGGCGGGCGTCTACTACTCGCACCCCATCGTCACCTCCGTGCCGCTGCTCAGACCCGTTTGAAACCAAACAAACAAACAAAAAAAGACTTCCTATTTTTGTATTTGCTGAGAAACAAGGAAGAACAGCTGCGCTCGAAAAACTGCTGGGTCCAAAAAGAACCCGAACCGAGTGCGAAAGAGACAGACCCCCTAATTGGGGCAATTAGACCCAACAATCGAAAAAAAAAAATTGGGGACCCAATCTGAGTGAAAAACGGACCAGTCCACAACATGGGCCAATTTGTGTTAGTGACCCAACTTTTTAACAATTTATTTTCAACACAATTCTTATTACACATCAGTTGGATAGAAAAGAACCATTTGTGGGTCAAATTAGACCCAGTTGTTATTACGCATTAAAACCTATTGGGGGTAGAAAAATAACCCAATTATTGGTCAAAGAAGGACTGACCCAATATTTGGGTCCATTTCGGTTGTTTTTGACGGGCAAAAAGTCGACAATTTTCTAAAAGTTTATTTGAATGCAACTGCACTCTAAAAACAGCTGGGTTACAACAAAAAAAAAAGACAATCATGGGGCCAAAAAGGAGCGACCCGATATTTGGGTCAACTCAACCCAAGTTTTTGGGTCATTTTATTTAAAAAAAAAAATCTTCCACAAAATCAATTTTTTTTTTTGGGGGGGGGGGGGGTATGTTTTGTGGAAAACAACCCAAAATGTTGGGTTGCATGGACCCAAATATTGGGCCGGTACTATTTGATCCACGATTGTAATATTGTTTTCGTTGCAAAAATTCAGCCCACATTCGTCAAACTGACCCAACTTTTTGGGGTTGATTCGCAAAAAAAAAAACCCTAAAAAAACATTTTTAATCAAAATAACATACTCGGTCCCAAAACGTTTTTTCTTTGTACAAATCAGAAAGTTGTGCCAAACTGACCCAAGTAGTCTACTAGTCCGTTTTTGACCCAAATTGGGTTAGTTTTGACCCAACTCTTTTTAAAGGCCTGCAGCAGGGACCTTGTAGGGTTTACATGTGATCCGACAATTCAACCACATTATTATTATTATTTTCATTATTATTATGATTAATTATCATCTCAGGAGTCTACCTGCTTACACTGCCTAAAGAGTGTCTATTTTTTTAAGTCTTGGAATTTATTTGAAGTTCTTGTTTACAATCCGAAATGAGTTCCACTGCATGAAACGCATTTTTTTTTTTTTTTTTTTTTTTACCCATTATGTGCAATCCATCACCCAAAACAATAATCAGTTGTACGTTTGATTTGTTGACAAAGAGCTCGGGTGACAATCAAGACACTCTCTACTGTACATGACTGTGATAATGTTGCTTTTTGTGTCATCACTTTTACTTTCGATTTCGACTCAACTGCTGTATAAAGTTCTGTAAATGTATACAGTTGATCTACAAGGAGCCAGGAGATTTTTTTTTTGTTTCTTTGTACAGGAAAAAACATCGTTTCTTTTGATATTGTATTGATGAATCGCGTGGTGAAATAAATGGAGACTATTGCCTATTTTTTATTATTATTTTTATTACTTTTAATATTATTGTATTTTCCGCTGCACTAGAGATGTTTTATTTAATTTCTCCACCATTTTTTTTAATGGGCAGGTGCATTAGAAATTACATTTAGCATACAAATAACCTCTTCAATTAGATGCGTAATTGCCACCATCTTGTCAAAATAATCATCTGTAATGTAGTCACAAGAGGGCATTACCGTGTGTGTGTGTGTGTGTGTGTGTGTGTGTGTGCGTGTGTGTGTGTGTAATTCTTTGTCGTTTCACGAAGTGGATGTTATTTGAATAATTTCATTAAGTGATTTTTTAAAATTCTCAATGATAAAACGGGTAAAAATGAACAATTTAATGTTTGAATATATATATATATATATATATATATATATATATATATATATATATATATATATATATATATATATATATATAAAAATAAGCACATTTTGTATAGCATTTGAAGCGCTGAAATGTTGACGTGCATGTATGAGGTTTCAGAAATAAATTATTGAGTTGCTACTTTGTAACACACACGATCCTACAAGTGTCATAGGACACTTGATGCCACCGAACAGCCAACGAACTTTTTGTGTGTTCGTGTGGAATTCAGGACCAAAGGAAAGAAAAAAAAACAATGAGAAGCTTTTTTTTCCCACTGCAATTTAAAATAGGCTATTTTATTTAAATAAACGTGACGATGTTTTTGATTACAGTTAGCATTCATGAAGGAGTAGGTTTTATTTTTAAAATTCGTGTCAGAAACACAATATTGTTTCCATCACAATGGCAGTATGTTTTATATATATATATATATATATATATATATATATATATATATATATATATATATATATATATATATATATATATATACATATATATATATATATATATATATATATATATATATATATATATATATATATATATATATATATATATATATATATATATATATATATATAACTTGACTGGGGAAATGGCCAATGTCACGTGACCACACAGGTAATTCGTTCTGAATCCCGTTTTGAATTGACGTGACTTAAGAAATCTCGCCGGTTTTTAATGACGTCACACTTCAACTCAAGTACCGTCGATTTGGCGCGGACATCTGTAGACCGCAACCGCTATTAAAGAGAAACCGTAATAACGCTCGAAACGGTTCAGTGATGACCTCATCACGAGACAATATGTTCCCTTCGATCATCCTCATCATCATCATCATCATCGTCATCGACGTGCGCGCGTGCGCGTCACTCCATTACCACAAATGAATAGATTTAAGGGCCTGCATTATTCCCTTCACGCACACACTCACACTCAAACACACACACACAAAAGGGGGGGGGGGGGGGGGGGGGGGGGCAAATTGTATCGACCGGGCCACGTCTGCATGCATGCATGCATGCATGCGTGCACATTGCGGGCGTTAAATCCACGCAAATTCGTTGGATGATGACCTTGATGTGGGCTAATAGATTGGAAATTAAATTAAACCACTCGATAATTTCCATTGCGCCCCCCCCCCCCCAAAAAAAAATATAAAAAAAACAAAACAAAAATCCTATTACATGATCAGGCATTTGGGCATGATTTAAATCCATATTGATCATTTTTTTTAGGTCACACAAATCTTTCGTTGAAGAGATGCTTGCGTTAAAGTTACACGTTATATCGCCAACGTTTTAAAGAAATGGAAAATGAATCTATAAACGAAATGATGAATAAATAAATAAATAAATAAATAAATAAATAAATAAAAAGACGAACTGCCTCATGGAAGTTTTGCTAATAAGTTTAATAACCAAAACGTCTCTCGGTGACGTCACAATGACGCGACAAACAATGGAAAACTCATGTGATCAAATTCTATAAAATAGGACATTAAAATAAACGCAGACATAATGCTAATAATAATAATAATAATAATAGTAATAACGTTTTAAATTAGGATTCCGATTATTGTGATAGTGGAATATGAATTAAGCAGCAAAATACTCTTGTTTTGAGCCATCTGTTAGGGCAAACTTTTTGCCACTAGCTGGCACCTGCTTTCTGAGTTTGTCATGTGACAATCGGAAGTTGAACCACGATTGGTCCTTATACCTGAGCAGCTGTGATGTCATTTTCAGTCGCAAAGAAATGGCAAAATGGCCGCCCAAAACAATCATAGTACATATTCCAGAAACACAATTTTGACTGAAAGGCTTGCATGGTAAAATAAAATTTGGGGGTTTGATTTCCCTTATAAAAAATCTCAGCATATTGTTTTGTACAGTTAAAAGCTAGCTTGTTTTGTTGTGCTAATTATTATTGTCGTAAACATAACAAAATTAGACCGCCAGAAAGTAATAAATAAAATAAAAAGTCGTGTATTTTAAACAGTGTGTATTTTACAGGACATCTCTCCCCCAAAAAATTCTAGCACGCATGCGCAGGTTTGTTTGTAACAAACTGATGACGTGCTGGCAAGGCGAGCGAGCATCCGATTTTCATCAAGGTTCCATTAAGTGAAACATAGGTTGCGAGGCCGCGTCTGATTGGAACAGTTTAAATTTTAATTGTGTTTTTAATTTGACATATAGTTGCCGTGAAGAATGACACAGGCGCGCCACGGGGAGGGGGGCGTGGAGGACGGAGGGGGGGGGGGGGGCGCTTGGCGGTCGATTTTCTTAATTTCTCCCCGAGGAATTGATGAGTCTATCAGGGCAGTAGATTGGAAAGCCATTAAAAGTCAATGGTTAGCTTGTTAATTGGATCTTGATGGATAGGAGCCCTCGGATAGGCGGTGCCGATCCAATCTTCCCGATTTTGTGTTTTCCAATAAATTACCCCAGTTCATTTCCACACTCGCATTACATAAATGGTGCACCTCCGGGGCTCCTCGCGCATTTACAACTCTCTCACACCCACACAAGAATAAGGGGAAGGGAGGGGGGGAGGTGAAAAGGAAAAGAGCAAGGCCCCTTTCTTTCTTGAATGAAAATCGAAACATAATCAACGTTTATACTTAGAAAATTTATCGATATCATTTTCTCGGGTAATTTCCTTATTCTAGACGCCGGACACGCCATAGATCATAATCCTAGGCGTGTTGTTTAATATTTATCGAGGCTTGATTTCCACATCAAAGCCAGCCATAACTTCACCCCCCCCCCCCCCCCCCCCCTCCAAATAAGGATAGTCTTGTTCGCTTGTTGCGGTTGCTAAAAGTGAGTCAAACATCACCCATCATCGTGATAGAGAAAGTGCCGCGTGTGTGTGTGTGTGTGTGTGTGTGGGGGGGGGGGGGGGGGGGGGGGTTCTGCATGGTCTCTAACGTTTGCCCCCACCCCTTGTGAAACATGGCCAGCATGAGAGCTTACCACATATCTCCGTGATGAACTCATCTCACTTTGCTAAGTGACAATCGGTTTGAGAATCGTTTCAAGAAATCGCACTCGTTTTACGCTGTTAAAATTAGCGCAGGTTGCGATTCAATCGCATGAAATCCTTGATCTCTACAAAACAATCCAATTGAAAAATACTCCTATTAGCTTCATGCTAACCGATAATGGAAAATGTCATTGTTGAGCTTAGTTGCGACCCCTGAAACAACGGTGATTTGAACACAAATGGT
This sequence comes from Hippichthys cyanospilos, assembly GCF_059441005.1. Classification (NCBI taxonomy): domain Eukaryota; kingdom Metazoa; phylum Chordata; class Actinopteri; order Syngnathiformes; family Syngnathidae; genus Hippichthys; species Hippichthys cyanospilos. The sequence continues at coordinate 3,290,381 of NC_142376.1, forward strand.
GAGGCAACAAGCATAGACAGACAATAGCACAAAACTCATTGACATATAGTCTTTATCCTCTGCATGAACGATTCATACTCAGGGTTAGGAGTGTGTTATCATAAACTATAATATAAAAAATGTTGGGTCAAACATGGCCCAATTAACAGGTTATATACTGCTAAAACAGTTTTGTTAAAAATATAATCCCATTTTAGGTCAAAAAGGACCAGCCCAATATTTGGGTTAGTTTGACACGGTTGGGTCCATAAAGGACCGAGCCAATGTTTGGGTTAGTTCGACCCAAATTGGGTTGTGTGGAGCTTCATTTAAATCTTCAGTGCTGCCATCTTGTGGTATGTTTTGGCAATTGCAAAATTGTCGGGGGAGTTGGCGTCAGATTTTGGCATTGCTATCATACGCTTGTCAAGTCTTAATCCAGATCATCATGGCAGCTGTCAAAATCGATCTTTCGCGACATCAGGCTCCGCCCCCCACACGCCCTCTAGCGGGTCCTGATGCAAGTAAAGTTTGCTGACACCATGATGAAAGGGCGCCATTTGTAATGTGTCTGGATACTCCTTTAGAAAGAAGTCAAAGTGGCATCATGTGACCACTCCTGCCCTGCAGCTGTCCCGTGCCCCCCCACACACACACACACAAACAAAGACAGCCACAGGCCCCCCCCCTTCTGCCAATCAATGAATCAATTAACCAGCGTGCTTCACTTCAAAGCAGATTAGCTTGTTAATGAGCAAATGAATTCTTAAATGCTGATAATGAGTCATGTGACACAAGCTAGCATACGTAGCATACATTTTGCAAGAGGTCAGGTGGCTAGTGAAATATACTACATAGTACATACAAATATCAAGTATAGAGATCAAACAGTTTTGCTAATAAGAAAATCAACAATTTATAATTTACAGTAATTTTAAAATATTTATGCCGGTTAGCATTGTTATTGTGTTTGGCTACATGTGCTGCTGCACCGTTTGCGTTCAATTTGAATCCATGAGAAATAGATCATTTCCGCAACGTTTGTGCTAGTTTCACTCGCCTGCTTAGGGTGAGGATAGGATTTGTTTTACTTTTTTCTATTTTTATCTTTAAAGTAACCCATATTTGTGTCAAAACAAGACCTGACCTAGTAGCACAACTGGACTGCTTTTACAGTACCTAACACAACTTAGTAAAAAAAAAAAAAAAAAAAAATCAACAACAACAAAAAAAAAAAATCACGTTCCAATTGATTTGCTTTTAATTTGAAAATGTACTAAACCCGTCATAGCAGTGAAAAAGCATCTTACAGATTTGCTGGTAAGGATAGGATTCATTACAGAACTACTGTCTTAAAAGCCAAAAATGGACAGGAAATTGTATGAATAATTGTTGGAGTGGGTGGGGGCTGGGTGGGAGTGCATGAGGAGAGTGGGGGGGGGGGGGGTGAGCACATATCTCTAAAAATGTAAGTGCACATCTGCATGAACTACTTACAGATGGTAAATGCGTCTTTTTTTAACTAGACGTGTTCTTTACTTCAGTGATTTTACAACTGGGGGCGGAGTTATAATGGGGGCGGGGCTATCATGAACGTTTTATTATGAAAAAATATACATTTTGCCCCGGCAAAAAAAAAAAAAAAAAGTGTATTTCCTCTCTCTCCGATTCAAAATTTGCGGGCCAGGAACGGCTGCAGCGATTGGCCCAGGAGGAGTTTACCTTTATGCAAATGAGCTCGGCGCCTCCGAGGAAGAGGAGGAGGGAGGAGGAGGAGGACGAGAGCCCGCCAATGCACTCTCACGTTCCCCGACGCCGCACGGAGCCAAAAACATCTCCAACTCAACTTAAATGTAAAAGCGGACCAAAGAAGCGGCGTGCACGAGAGTGTGCTTTCGGTTTGATTTTATTTCTTTTTTTTGCCCCCCCCCCTCCCCTCCCCTCCCCGTTGTTGTCATTCGGACGGAATAACGCGACAGAGGAGCGCTCCCGGTCCATAAGTGTTATGAGGCGAGCATGAGTAGCGCAGAAGACAGCGGGAGCAAGGGCTCGAGCGGGCCCGTTTCCAGCTTCACCATCCGCTCCATCCTCGGCACGCCGCCGGCCGAGGCGCCCCAGCATCAGCATCCGCCCCCGGCCCAGCACCAAGGCGCCAAGGAGCTGGCCAAGGGACTAGTGGCGGCGCGGAGGAGGACGCTGTCCGTGTCCTCCGAGGAGGAGTGCAGCGGCGGGGAGGATTCGGCGGACTGCTTCTGCTCCGAACCGGCCCGCGGACACGCGTGCGGACGGCACCGGCAACAGAACGCTTTCGCCTGCTTAGGTGAATATACGCTCACGTTCTTCTTCTTCTTCTTTTTTTTTGAAGTCCATACGGTTGTGTTTTGGATTGTTTTGATGACAAAAGCGAGCCTGCGCGTTACTTGGTACACCTGCACGATTAAAAAATGATCCATCCAAGAAATTTAGCATTTTGGTTTGAACGATTATTTTGGGTTATTATTTTGGAGTCAGGTTTAATCATTACGAGTTTTGACTGGACGTTTTTGGGCAGCCCGTTTAAGATGCCATTTATTAAAGACACCTGCACAATCCAGAGCTTTATTGGTAAATTTGCATTTACAAACAACGCTTATCTCTCGTGCTATTAATTCACGGATGTTAATTAATTAGTATTTTGGCTATTATTTGGGTGAATTTTGGTGAGAGCTCAATCCCTCAATAAAATGCTTCGATTTTGATACTATTTCGTAAAATAAACAATCAAATAAATAAACAAATAAATACCGGTATTTATATTTATCATAACAGCATTGTGACACGAGCGATCCAATACAAAAGCTGTAAAAAAAAAAAGGTGTATTTACAAACACAATAATACTCCGTTTTGATGCTCCTGTTAATTTAGTTTATTAGTGTTTAATTAAAGGGTGACTATTTCTGGGATATTTTTGGTCGCTTTATTTATTTTATTGGAAATTCCGATGCTCACTTTAGATTTTGTGTACAACACACTTTGAGAAATCCTGCCTACACGATGATCAGGCTCGCGTGTGTGTATGTGTGTGTGTGTGTGTGTGTATACATATATATATATATAATATATATATATATATATATATATATATATATATATATATATATATATATAAAGTACATATGTGTGTGTGTGTGTTACAGCAGTATACTGTAGCATATCTAATTGTTAAAATTACGTACAAATACCTTGAAAAATCTTATTAAAGAATGAATAATACGCTAATAAGACAACCAAAATACTAAATAATCCTATTTCTTATTGGCTGACAGTTATTATAAGGTCTTTTTAATATGTTTGTGCTGACATAAAAAAAAACATTGTTGCGCACAAACACACACAGACATATATATATATGTATATATATATATATATATATATATATATATATATATATATATATATATATATATATATATATATATATATATATATATATATATATATATATGATGAAATCCAAATAAAACATGTCAGGCTTTTAATTGCATTGGGCTCTAATTGAATTTTATGGGTGACACTAGTGCAGCCCTCGTCTCATCCTCAGCCTGCATGGTGAAAATAATGACTTGCACTCGGTCGCTCTTATTTCAAATGTAATTGAGGCGGCTAATTGATGGGACGTGTTTGCTGCGTGCGTCCTCAATTGGGCGTTAAATGGGCGCGCGCAAGCTGTGTGTGAGTGTGTGTTAGTGAGTGCGTGTGTGGTGAGTGTGTGAGGGCAGATGAATCCAGACAGGGTGAGAATTGTTGATTTAAAAAAAAGTCACATTGGATTTCCCGCAAGAGAGCACACTCCAATCACTTCCGGCAAGTTCAAGCAATTACGTGCTAAAAGGCGTAAAATGACGTTAATGATGCTCTACGTAAAATGCGTCATAATAACGCCCCCCACGTTCATTTAAAAATCAAAAGGGTTGTACGTGAAACCAATGACGTCACTGCTCGGGTTGCTCTTGCTCCCAAATATCGGAAGACACTTTATTGACAGCAATTCGAGCGCCCTATTAACTTAACTTAAATTGCGTTGATTTGTTTTCATTTCATTTTGCTTTAACATGCAGCTTTGGAAAATATTAAGCGGGAGTCAGAGAAAATAAAAAAAGAAAAATGGGGCCATTTATGCCAGTAAATTAGTTTGCATGCTGTAATGCTGTATGAAAGGAGGAATTAATTGATTTAAAATGCAATTTGTGAAGGTTGAAATGCTTTGAATATCTTGAGAATACTGTTTCTTATGTAATTTTGATTCTTTTTTAAATGAAAAGAAAATAAAAAGGAGTGTGACATAATGTTGAGAATAAAGTCAGAAGTCTGACTAACGTGAGAAAATTCTGAGCAAAGCCTACTACTCTTTTAAAGGCTTTTGAGTGATTTAAATAAGATAAAAAAAAGAGAAAACGTTAGAAACTCAGACTTGAAAGTCAGAATTCTGAGCACTGTCAGAGTTCAGACCATGAAGTCAAAATTCTGAAAGTCTTCTTTTCAAGACAGAATTTTGCCTACTCTCAGAATTTTCAAAGTTTGAAGATTCAAGATCCAAGATTTTTTCCCCTTAACTTTCCTTTAACTCTTTCAATGCCGAGCATAAATGAAAAAGGAAACCTCTAGTATTTTTAGCATTCCCACTCACGTTTCGAGACCAACAGAATAATGTGTGTATATGTAAAAATCAAAGATTGACTTCCATTCTTCAGTTACACTTGCATGTAGGTAACAGCTGCGTTGTAAATATGGAAACACTGCCATCCAGTGGTCACAGTTAGCACTACGGTGCTCAATTAAGCATCAGTCAAGGGTGTCAGCTCTTCTCCATAAAAAAATGTATTTAACCAGAATTTTATGATTTATTATTATCATTACTATTTTAAATGAAATGTTGACTTCCATTCTTCAGTTACACTTGCATGTAGGTAACAGCTGTGTCGTAAGTGTGGAAACACTGCCACCCAGTGGTCACAGTTAGCACTGCAGTGCTACGTCTATGTAAAAATGAAAGATTGACTTCCATTCTTCAGTTACACTTGCATCTAGGTAACAGCTGTGTTGAAAATGTGGAAACACTGCCATCCAATGGTCACAGTTAGCACTACGGTGCTCAATTGAGCATCAGTCAAGGGTGTCAGCTCCTCTCCATAAAAAAAGCAAACATATTTGACTAGAATGTTCTGATTTATTATTGTTATTACTGTTTTAAAAGAGAATTCTCGTCCACGGCACCGAAGGAGTCGCGTCAATACCCCTAACGTTCGCCGGTGGTCCCGCAGGTGCCGCCAAGGGGCTCCTGTCGGCCAACGAGGCCTTGACGAGGCGACCCCCCCTCCTGCACGACTACAACAAGGAGGAGGAGCAAGAGCGGGCCCCGCTGTCCCCGCTGTCGGAGGAGCGTCAGTCGGACGCGTCCGACAAGCACCCGCAGGGCTCGTCGGCCAAGAAGAAGACGCGCACCGTCTTCTCGCGCAGCCAGGTGTACCAGCTGGAGTCCACCTTCGACATGAAGCGCTACCTGAGCAGCTCCGAGCGGGCCTGCCTGGCGTCCAGCCTGCAGCTGACCGAGACCCAGGTCAAGACGTGGTTTCAGAACCGCAGGAACAAATGGAAGCGGCAGCTCTCGGCCGAGCTGGAGGCGGCCAACATGGCGCACGCCTCGGCGCAGACTCTGGTGGGCATGCCGCTGGTTTTCCGCGAGAACTCCTTGCTGCGCGTCCCCGTGCCGCGCTCCATCGCCTTCCCCACGCCGCTCTACTACCCCGGGAGCAATCTGCCCGCTCTGCCTTTATACAACCTGTACAATAAGGTCGACTACTGATGCGGACGCGCGCCTTCTCGTTCCCGTAGTCCCGCGGGGGTGTCCAAACTTTGCACTCGTTTCATCCCAAAGACGTATTTTCACGTTTTTCGCCATTCAATCCCGGGTACTTTATTACATTTTGTATGGCTTGAAGAAAGCGTCAAAATGGATTAAAGTCATCAATGACGTTGGGTCGCAGATTCTCATTTATATTTGCCCCCCCCCACTTCTGAAAGAAAGCCTGTCTACTCATTTGTGTCCACTGTAGTGGACGTTTGTTTTTGGTCTATATCTTTTGACTTCAATGTTTCCATTCATTTCAATGAGGATTTATTTTTTATTTACTGTTTAGGAAACTTTTTATAATTCTTTCAGTTAATTTTTTTGTGTGTGTGTCCGCCAAATCGGACTATCTGGAATATAAAATTATATTATAAGACATTATTTGTCATTTTATTCATAGTTGGATTTGACTTTGTCCACTTTGCGTTGTCACCTTGTATTTTTTTTCTACGGATATCAATCCAGATCATGTTAAATGTTATTTTTAATATATGTATGCAGCATGTTGAAATGGAAAAAAAAAAGGATGCAAATGTCCCCGGGGACGCAGTTTGGACACCCCTGCTTCTAACCTGTGTATTGATTGTATGAGGAGGCATTCATATGCATAAAGTCTCACAAGAAGGCAACCAAGCTTCCCTAGATGTATTAAATACACCATGTGTATTATTAATTATAATCATTTTCTACCTTTTATTTTGATTTGACCCCCCCCCCCAGTTTAGCCTTCACACCACACAAAACAAATTTTATTTATTTCCTCTTCATAATGTTATTTTTAACAATTAAAACACGCAATTCTTCCATTCACGGAACACAAATGTCACTGTTTTTTAATTGTCATTTATTGCTCCGGAAAAACCTCATTCAATAAATTTTCTATATCAGTCCAAATTGTTGTGCTTGTTTTTTATATTTTGTGAATTTTTTGGACACATAAAACAAACAAACAAACAAAAAAAAACGGTTTTAATAGGTAAAACCTCTCAAATCAAATACCAATACAGTATTGGATCAAATATGCGCTGTATTTCAAGGTATTGGGTACTCGTAAAAGCTGCTGATACCACCCATCGACACATAAGTGAAGAAAAATAAATATCAAGTAGAGGTAGGACAGAATACAATTTAAAGGTCTAGTCCACTTATTTAGTTATTTTCAGCAGTAAAGTTCACAGCTATCCTGATAGCGAGTTGTCCCAATTGGGTTAGCTAGCTAGCTAGCTAGCTCAATCTGGATAAAAACATCTAACGGTTCAGTTGGTCCAAAATGTTTCTAGTTTAAATAAGGAGTGACACAGTGACATTTTTTTCTAGTTTCAGACTAGTAACCCGGATAATCTCTGTAAGAGGTAAACATATGTTAAAAGTTGTTTTTTATATATAAGTACACTTTTTCTTTTGTTAATATTAAAAAGGATCCACTTTTAGGCATTCTTACCTAATTTTTATCACTTATGACTATTTATAGTCACCAAGACGAGTGGAGGGACGCAATATGTTTTCTCTTTTCTGGGAGGTGCGCTAGCTAGCTGGCTAGCTAGCCCAATCAAGATAATAGCCAATCTCTATCGGCCTCGCAGATGACACCTGAGCCAATTATAGAAGCGGCAAGCGCCTCGCGAGAAAGCAGAGGCGATTTACGACCAATGGCTGACAAGACGAGGAGAAATGATTTTGTGACACAGGAAGTGAGCTTATGAAAAAAAGCGGCGCAGGTTTGCTTGAATGAAGCTGTTTACGAGCTTCCAAAGTGCTCGTTATGTCATCAGCCGTGACGGGACCTACGCTCACGGGGAAATCTGCATGAAGCACGCACGGCCGGCGTGATTTACGGCCGCGCCCGTGTGGAGATGCCGCGGATGACAGATTGCAAAAGTGTGCCCCCCCCCTCAAAAAAGATGAATCGGTCGGAGGTGCCACATTTTAATAGCGGGTGCCATGAAAATGATTTGAAGTGGTTGAAAGTGCAAAGAGACAGCCGGACGTGGCGCGCCGATGAAGATTTGTCGAGATGACGCGTCGTGCCTTTTTATTTTCAAGTGCAAGTCACGCCGCCGTGTAATTTACGATCGGTAACGGAAGTGCGTGTGTGGGCGGGGACCGAGAGCCTGGCTTGCCGCGCTCAGGTCAAAATATTAGGGACACTTGAGCTTTCTAGCAACGTCGATTTTCTATCGTGTACAACGTCAATATTGTCATGTCTGAAGAAGAAATCAAATACTCATCATTTTGATTTAGAAACACTCGCAATAATGTTCTGAGAACGTTTGCAAAAATAGTAATTTGTTCCCATTGGCTAAAATGCTGTGAGAATGATGTGGAAGAAAACGACCCAAAATGGTCAAAATGCTGCACAAGGGTCCTATCCTTTGATCTTTACATCAAAGGTTTTTCATATCAAAGGGAAAGCATTGAAAGAAGACACTAGGGAGCTGAAATTTCACCCAGATGATGATAACAAATCAAAGTTCAACATGGCATGATCACTTATCACATGATCAGGAGTGTGACAGCCATTGGCTAAAATGCCATGAGAACGATGTGGAAGAAAATGACCCAAAATGGTCAAAATCCTGCACAAGGGTCCTATCCTTTGATCTTTACATCAAAGGTTTTTCACATCAAAAAGAAAGCATCGAAAGAAGACACTAGGGAGCTGAAATTTCACCCAGATGGTGACTACATGTCCAAATTCAATATCTTGACCATTTGTGTTCCATCCCTTGGCTAAAATACTGAGAAAAACACGTGGAAGAAAATGACCCAAAATGGTCAAAATCCTGCACAAGTGTCCTATCCTTTGATCCTTTTTCACACCAAAGGGAAAGCATCGAAAGAAGACACGAGGGAGCTGAAATCACACCCAGATGGCAACAACACGTCCAAATTCAACATCTTGACCATTTGCGTTCCATCCTTTGACTAAAATACTAAGAAAACCACATGGAAGAAAATGACCCAAAAATGGTCAAAATACTTCACAAGGACGGAATTCATGTAACGTCGGTAGCACAAGGAACAACGTCACACATTCACTCTGCAAATAAGCAAGAGCCGAGCCGAGCCAATCATCGTGAGAAGCCGAGAAAGCAAACTTAAGCGTTCTAATGCTCCGGCCCCTCCAACTCAATTTAGCAATTTGCAGGAAGGCAAGACGGCAGGAAACAAGGCAATCGGCCACGTGCGCGGAGCGCTGCCGAGCCTCCTGAGAGGTCATTACCCCCCCCCCGAAAGAAAAAAAAATAGAAGAATGCCAGGGCGTATTAAGACGCGGCCGCATCAGAAGCGAGGGAGACAGCCTCATTAGGAGTAATTAGAAAGATCATTTAACTAAACGAGCAAATAATGTCCAGGATATTGAAGAGGCCTCGTGCACTTCTGCCGACCGCTGCCACGGCCATTACAAAAATTGTAGGCCTTTAATAGAATAATGACATGCTTTATCTTGCGAGAGGGTCTTGGCGAGCGAAAACAACTGTTGCCGGGGCTCTCTGTCCTCGCCGCGGTCTCGCTCTTGAGTGCGGCGGCAGAAGGCCTTGCAGATAATCCCCCTATTATCCTTAGAAATACAAAATGGAGAGCCTAAAATTGTATCTCCCATCCATTATTGTGTCAAAGGTAATGCTAATGGACTTATCTGGCCAGTAATAGCGCTCGCTTCTCTTCAGGTAGCGTCACCTCCAAATAGTCGGATGCATATTGGACCGACGAGCTGGGGCCACTTTAAAAATGGGGCCGTTCAAGAAATGC